>NW_026000110.1:176784-179995 GCF_001458135.2 Marmota marmota marmota | reverse complement strand
GAGTGACACTCGATGCAGGAGACCCCGGCTCCCGTGAGCCTTATTGATACAAACAAACCGACGTGTTTGTGTAATTGGTGACACGGCTCGCTCCCCCTTTTCCTCTTGAACGTCTCCCTCCTTCATTAGACGGTGGGGACCCCCGGAGGGGCGTGGGGACAGGAATCTGGGCGTCCCCAGCCACGGGGTCTATTGAGAACCCTGGAGACGGGGCTGGTGGAGGTGCCTGGGTCTCTGTCGGCCCGGCTAAAGGTTCATGGGCCGTTGGAGGTGCAGCCCTCGGTGACCCGGGGGGGGGGGGCAGCCTGGATGCCTCGTGCTCTGGACACACCCCAGCATGACCAGTCAGGCCACCTTCCCCGGGGAAGCTGGGGCACAGGGACCTGTACACTCCAGAGGGTCCGAAGTGAGGCTTGGGTAGCCCTGGAACGCACCTGGGCACCTGCAAACTGTCCTTTCCCGCCGTTTCTCCAAGGCCCCCAAACCCATTGGTCACCCCCGAGCCTTCTGCAAACGTCTAACACATGAGGCTCGGGCCTCCCCAGCAGCTCAGGGGGACTGTGCGCGCTCCGCTGTCACTCAGGGCCCGCCGGGGCCTCCGGTGTTTACAGAGGCGTCTCCAACCATCGCTCCAAGGTCGGCGATTAGCGCGCACGTTGCGCACCAAATCGCTTTTTGGCCCAAGCCCTTTCAGCCCACGCGTTAAGAAGTAAATTGGATCCACATGTGTCTGGTTCATTTAGAGTCGGAGCATCAACACGGCGTCGGGTCACCGCGCGCTGACGGCCCGTGTTTGGAAGCTGTCAGTCCCCCTGAGCGATGGAGCGGGACTCTCTTAGCAAACATTCGCCACCCCCAACGGAAGGCCGGGTTCTCCGGTAAATAAGAAAAAAAGAAAGAAAAAATGTCCTGAAGACTTCCCAGGTTGATGCTTCCATAAGCCGGGGTCGGTGCAAAGGTGCACTCTCCACACCTCTGCACGATGTCACACGATGTCACGCGAATGCTCCCCGGGGCCTCTCCTGCAGCCCGGGTTCATCCTGCAGGGGTTGGAGCAGGTCAGGTGTGCAGGGCAGGGAGACGCTCCATCTAGGAGAAAACTCGTAATGGAACCACCGTGTGCCCCAGATATCCCATGCCTTGGTCTATACCCAAAGGACTTAAAATCAGCACCCTACAGGGACACCGTCACATCAGTGTGCAGAGCAGCTCCACTCATGATAGCTCAACTGTGGAACCGACCTAGGTGCCCTTCAACAGATGAATAGATACAGAAAATATGGTGCATATACTCTGTGGAATATTACTCAGCTTTAAAGAAGAATGCAATGACTAACGGCATTTGGCGGTAAATTGATGGATCTGGAGATGATCGTGCTAAGTGAAATAAGCCAACACCCCCCCCCCCAAAACAAGGGCTGAATGTTGTCCCTGATACGCAGATGCTGACTCACAATAGGGGGGAGAGGAGGTTCCCAGGATTAAACGGGGTGGGGGATGGGAACAGGAAACAGAGTGGAATGACTCAGACATGACTTTCCCGGGTTCATACATGAACCCACGACCTGTCCACATCACATCCAAGCGCAAGAATGGGAAGTTACACACCACGTAAGTGGGAAGTGTCGAAATGCGCTCTAGTCCCGTGTGCATCTAAAGAGAACAGATAAATAGGTAAAAGTTGACAGAAATGCAGAATCTACCACAAGACACGGGACCTGAGACTCGTTATGCCAGCAAAGATCTCAAAGAAGGACCAGAGAGGGTCACTGCTGAGATTGTAGGGACGGAGCATTGGCAGAGGACCCGGGGGCTGCAGGTCCCACCAGAGGGCCATTCTGCATCATTTTGGAAATGACCCAAACATGTGGGATGTGGGTGGTGACCAGTGGATCAGTGGAGCGATTTTTAAAAATTTCCTGGGACGAGTGAATAGGGAAACAGAATGTACCCAAGCCTGCCGGGCGTAGCTAAAGCGGTTCTAAGAGGGAGACTCATAACCACAGACACCTACCCAGAAAATGTCTACGGGGTGCAGCCAAAGCCATCTCCAGAGGGAAATTCGTAGCCAAGATGCCTTCCTTGAAAAAGACGAGGTGTTCCCCACAAAGCCCAGAAGACAAGGTCCCAATGCTCAGAGGTGAAATTATTAGATTATGACAGGTGTAGACTCATAGTGGATTAATCCACTTGAATGGACTCACTGGGTGGTGACTGCAGCAGGTGGGGTGTGGCTGGAGGAGGAGGTCCCTGGGCTGTGCCTTTGGGGTCTCTGTCCTGTCCCTGGTGAGCAGAGCTCTCTCTGCTCCCTGGTGCCCTGTCCTGAGCTGCTCTCCTCCTCCAGGCCCTGCCGCCATCTTGTTCTGCTCCCCTTGGGCCAGAGCCAGGGAGTCGGCCACCAGGGACTGGACCTCGGACACCAGGAGCCCCCGAGAGACTTTTCCTCCTCTAAGTTGTTCTCATCTGGTCTTTTGGTCACAGCAATGAAAAAGCTGACCCCAAGCGTCACCTTGCTCACGCCCTCTCCAAAGACCCTCCCTGCCAACACCGAGTGGGCCCACCCATCTGACCCCTCGCAGCTGACCTTCTGAGCATCACTGAAAAGAAGTGCAGATTCCGGAGCTGTCCAGATGAGGGTGCTCACCACGAAACGCCGGCACTTGGGGACACCACAGAACCCAAGTCACTGCATGTCTGACGCCCTGCCGTCCCCAGCCGGGTGGGACGTGGCACTCCCCAGCCTGTCCCCTTCATGGGGCTCACACGTCAGGCCCTGTGGGGCCCAGTGTCCTTCAGTTCTGCATGTGACCAACACTTTGTCCTGGGAACATGTTCCCGGGTCCCCTCACCTGTCACCCTGAAATCCTTGGTTTCCGGGCCAAGGGGCCTCTGCACTGGGTGCAGGTAGAAATTGGGCTGGGAGATGGTCTCGCACCATCCAGGGGGACACTTGATTGACAGCCGAGGCGGGTGGTGCCCTCCTCACCTGCCCATCACCTCCCCTCTGCCCCGATGTGAGATGTGGGTCCACTAGGACCACCAGGAACATCCTCCGGTCCATGCCGAGCTCAAGTGCATGTGCCACTGGAGGTCTGCAGGTGGCTGGACCTCAGAGGCAGGGGGACCCAGAAATCTCTCTGACCCCTTGGAGCCTCATGGACACCGACGTAGGCAGCGTCTCCCCTGAAACCAAAATCGTGCAAATCGGGGG
>NW_026000110.1:171559-176550 GCF_001458135.2 Marmota marmota marmota | reverse complement strand
CTGTTCCTGCGCCTCCTTGGCTCCCTGCCAATGTCTGAAAGAACCAAATGAAAGAATCAAAGCCCGGGAGCAGGAGTCACTTAGTGGACATGGTGACACGCTCCCCAGATGCAAGGTGGTGGCCCCCCACTCCCCTAAAACGAGCCCCGCATTTCCTCTGTGTGGCCGTCCCTCCCCCCCAGGGTCACCTCTACCATCGGGGGACACTCCCTGTCGGACACGGGGCCTGGACAGTCCAGGTGCCCCCCCGTCCTTTCTTCCTGGGATCCCGGTTCACCTCATTATCACTCCTGATGCAATGCTAAGCGGGTCCCCCCCTTGGCCAGGCTCGCCACCTTTCAAGTGTCCCTAGCCCCCAACCAGTCGGGGAGCCGCTGCAGCACGGGGGACACCTTTCATCTGCTCTGCAAGCCAGTCCCTCCCTTAATGACCCCGGATTTCCTTCTGTAGAATCTGTCCCATTAGCCAACACCTGACGGTTCTCTGCAGAAAACAACAGGCGGCCACCTTGTCTGGAGCCCCCGGAGGTCCCCTCTTGTCTGGGACAGTAGCGTCCCCAGGTACCACAGCACCAGGGACCCGGCCCTCAACGATGGGCCTCAGCAAGGCCTGGACCCCAGGTCCGCCCCAGGACCTCATTTCCCACCTTCCTGGGGTGGCTCTCTCGGCCTCTTGCTTCGCAGCTCGCAGACACCTGGGTCCCCTCAACCTCGGGTCCCTGTGGCCCAAATCCCTGAGAAGGACTTAGGTGTGGGCTCACGGTTTCAGAGGACTCAGCCCACGACTGCCCCCCCCGGGGCGGAAGGGACCTGCTCAGCCCAGGGCGGCAGAAGCACAGAGAGAGGCCAGGGACAGGGTGGAGTCCAAGGACAGGATCCACCTAGGTGTGGACACAGCCCACACACGACCTGCTTCTCTGTGGAAGACAGAATAGAGTTGGCTGTGGAGGGAGGTGGACAGGTGGCCTCCCAGGGGTCCCTCCCCCACCCGGCTGCCCACCATCCTCCGTCCCAGGAGGCTGTGGGCACGTGCCTGGCCCCGAGGCCCACAAGACACTCCCCACTTCTCTCCAGAAAGGCCTAACATAGAAGTGCACCTTGAGAGAACCCAACCTGAACGTGTCTTAGGGTTTCACGGCTGCAAATGCTCGGGAATCAACAGGGGTTTGTGCAGAAGGCGACTCAGAAGGTGCCAGTCTCCCCAGCCCCGGGGTCTGCCCCGCGCAGGATGCAGCCGTTTGCAGGCTCCGGGGGCCTCCTCCGCAGAAGCCGGGACTCTAATACCCGCCATGGCCCAAGGACCTGGGATGCACCGAGGGTTTAAGACAAGAGGAAGCACCATGTCCTGGGGGGGCAGAGACCCAGGCAGGGTGCGGGGAGCCTTCCGACGTGCACGCGGCTCTCCCCAGCCTAAGGCGAACTGACAGGTCCCCGATAAAGATACACAGGGTCCAGGGGGACCACGTCACGTCCCGGGCGGCTCTGTGGGATCCTCTTGCTGCCCCAAGGTGCGCGCAGCTGTCGTGAGGAGGTGTCACGGAGGTCCCTCCTGAGCCATCAGGAGCCATCGGGCTGCTGGAGGGTGAGGGGTGAGGGGAGGACAGGGGTCCCTTGACCCCCGTGGCTCTGCCTTTTCCTTCCACCTGCCGTCCACTCCCGTCCCGGGTGCAGGCAGCTCCGGCCTCAGCTCGTCCCCAGAGCGAACCGCCTTCCGCGCCCGCATCCACCCAAAGATTCTCCTCTCCTCTGATTCCGGGATGAATCTCACCGGGATCGCTTTTTTTTTGGTACTGGAGACTGAACCCAGGGTCCCTTACCTGCTGAGACCCGTCCCCAGCCCTTTTTATTTCTATTGAGAGACACCGTCTTGCTCGGTGGCTTGGGGCCTCCAGCTTGGGATCCTCCCATCTCAGCCTCCCGAGGGGCGGGTACTGGAGGTGGGCACCAGCGCGCCCAGCACTCTGGTGCTTTTTGACTTCCATTTTCACGGCGCCTTGACTGCCCGGGCCTGACCGCTGCTGCCCTGTCCTCTGGGTGGGCAAGGGAGCAGCTGGTCCAGGTGGAGGAGGAGGCAGACCATGAAGCGGAGGGAGAAGGCCCTCGGCGGTCGGAGCGGCCGTCCTGCTGGCAAAACTTGAAAACGGACGCAGGGGAAACAAACCCGGGGACTGTCCCTGCAGGGCAGGAAGGGTGTCCAGGTCCACCCTGCCCCGAGGCTCCTCCCGGCGGCGATAAACTGCGAACCTCCTGCCAGAGCCGCGCTGCACGGAGCCATGTGATACCACTTAGGTGAACACGGAAGCCATCTGTCGAGGAGACCCGCGTTCCTGCGCCAGGAATGTCAGGTCACCAGAGGTCACAGTCGGGCCACTTGTGGAGGGGGAGGTGTCGGCCTGGAGTCTGTAAACTCAGCCAAGTGCTGTCACAGCTGGAAAGTGGTCTTCAGGGGGTTGTTAAAGGGGAAAAAAAAAAAGACCCCTTTTTTTGCACCAAATTCCCAGACTTTCTGCTTAAAAAGGAAGCAATCGTTTGCAGTCGGAGGAAGGCATCGGGGTTTCCCAGGCTCAGCCTGAGGATGGTCCTGACCGACCAGGACAGTTGTTCAGGTTGCTCAGAAGGAAAGGGATCCCTGTTCCGCAGCCGCCTGCCACCTGTGAGCAAGGAACTTGTCCCCCGCCCGGCAAGGCCGGACAAACTGATAAAAGCCACTCGATCGCTGGGTTGTGCGTGTGCAAAGCAAAGAGAGGCAGAGGAGAAGGTGGCAGGTGCGGCCGAGCCGTCTCTCTGCTTATAGTTGACATTGTCTTTGTTTCTTGGGTGGGTCGGGAGGGAGCATGCCCAGCGACCCCAAAGTCCCTCCGAAGAGCCAACTTCCAGACACGGTGCCCCGCGGCTATCATCCCGGCATCGGGCCGTCTTTGATTTCTTGATTTAAAAAAGAATTAAAGATAGTTGAGGCACCTAAGCATGCATCCCTCAAAATGGCAGAGCTTGGCTCTGCCCCTTCCCCAGTGTGGCAGAAATGGAACGGCACCGAGTTCATTAAGAGACACTGAAAAGCCACAATTATCCGCGTGCCACGGTGCACACCTGTGATCCCAGCCACTTGGGAGGCTGAGGCAGGAGGACCGCAAGTTGGAGGCCAGCCTCAGCCACTTAGCAAGGCCCTAAGCAACTCAGCGAGACCCCTGTCTCAAAATAAAAAATAAAAAGGGGCTGGGGACGTGGCTCCGCGGTTCAGCACCCCTGGGTTCCATCCCTGATTTAAAAAGAAAAGAAAAATGGGGTCTCATTTAAAACCCGTGAGGCTGCAGCTGCCCGCGGACCCCGGGAGCAGATGTTGATTCTTCTAGGCGGTAAGTTGTTAGGCAGCAACAGGAAACGAACACAGCACCTTCCAAAAAAGTAAAGTGTTATCCCCTTCCTTATAAATAAATCCCCGACATCTTTTGCTAAATTCATTCCTAGGCCTTAACATTTAAAAAAAAAAAAAAAAAAAAAAAAAAAACCTCTCTTATGCAGTGTGGTATTTTCAAGCGTCTTTATTTCTCGGTTAAGTGCAACCTAGGCGCTCGGGTGTATTATGGAGATGGCGCTTCCTCTTCCACTACAGACTGCACATCTAGAAACCCGGGCAGGTGGGGGGATTTGCATAATAGGGGGATTAATTTTTCCTTCCTGACATGTTTGGTAGATTCTGCTCGGGAACGGATTCCGTTTGCTGGGGGAGCATAGTTATGGCTTGTGACTGGTCCAATTTATTTCATGGTTAAGGGGTAATTCGGGTCGTCCACGGTGTCTGCAGCCAGTGGGTGAGTTGGATTTTCCTGGGAACGCGCGGGGCTGTCAGTCAACCTTTCCAACAGCGGTGCGCCGACGTGTGTCGCTATTATTTTTAACAATACTTTAAATAAGACTTTTGATAATATTTTAAATACACTACTCTTGAGGGGGGCGGTACCAGGGATTGACCTCAGGGACCCTCCACCCCTGAGCCCCGTCCCCAGCCCTATTTTGCATTTTATTGAGAGACAGGGTCTCCCTGAGCCGCTCAGGGCCTCCTGTGGCTGAGGCTGGCTTTGAACTCGCCATCCTCCTGCCTCGGCCTCCCCAGCCAGGATGCCGGGTGTGGGCCACTGGGCCTGGCTTAACTCACTCCACCCTTTCAGGCCCTCAAGCAGGACCCCCACTGGTGGAGAACGGCCAGCAGGGGGTGGACAGCAGCCCGCAGCCCACCCAGTCCTCAGGAGGCCGCCCCTGAGGCAGAGCTGGGATCCCTCCGGTGGGGCACTTCCGCCCTCCTGCGAGCTGTCCACGTGCACCCAGAGATGGACAGGCTCCGTGGCTGCAGGTCTACTAGGCAGAGGCCACACTGCCCACTGGGACTGACCCGTGTCCAGAGGCTGCAGCCAGAGACCCTCGCTCCGGCCCCATCCCCGGAACCAACCACCTGGTGTCCACTGCCCGTGGGTCAGGACCCAGCTCTGCTCGGAGCCCGCCCGGGGGCTGCGGGTGAAGTCAACGCATGCGCAGACTCAGGACCCCCGCAGGGGCGGAGCTAAGCGGTGTCAATCATTGCTCTTCCCATATCCAGCTGGGCCTCAGCGTCTCTCGGGCGAGCAGGTGACCTCCCTGAGCATGAGGCTGACACCTCACACCACCAGCCAGAATCGACCTTTTCCTCCTTTAATCTCTCCTCATCGGGTGTTTTTCTTACAGCAACGAACAGCCCCCAGCGAGCTTGGTGCTCACCACCTCACAACCCAGGGGCAGGGACCCAGCGGGCAGGGAGACCCCGGACGGGGGCAGGGGACTTGGGTGTCGCCCGCCGGGGTCCCACTTGGTCCCTGTCTTGAGGGGAGCATGGACACAGCCCTGCATGAGCAGAAGGGAGCTGGCCCTGGGCACGTGTGGCCGTGCTCGCAGCGCCACCGCCCGTAGCCCCTTCCCCGGGGACAGCTGGGAGGAGCCCAGGCCCCAGGTGGGCGGGAC
>NW_026000110.1:152718-168246 GCF_001458135.2 Marmota marmota marmota | reverse complement strand
GCGCCCGCGTCCAGGGGCGCACGGCGCGGGGGACCTCGGAGCCCGGGGTGCAGCTGCCGCGGGTCAGCGCCAGGCACCGAGACGGGGAGGAGAAGGATCCTGTCCTGCAGCGCCTGCCCCGTGACAGGTGACCCAGGGGACAGGGGTCCTGCCCTGCTGTGCCTTTCGGTGCATAGTGGCCTGGTGCTGGGTCCCCAGGAAGCAACGATGCTGGGCCCCTGCTCCAAGCCCCAGGAAGCCCCAAGGCCCCTGCTCCAAGCCCCAGGAAGCCCCAAGGCCCCTGCTCCAAGCCCCAGGAAGCCCTGGGCCCCTGCTCCAAGCCCCAGGGGTCCTTGCGGCAGGTCAGGAGGGTCACAGGAGGCCTCTGTAGAAGAAGGCCATCCCTGTCCAGCCTCCCATTAGCAAACCCTAGTAGCCAGGAGAAGGGACAGAGAAGCCATCCCTGCAGCCTCCAGCGACCCGGCCTGAGGTCCGGGGCTCACAGATTTGGAGAACTGAGACGTGGGCTTCTCTGAGGCATTAGCCCGTCCCCCACTGGGGTCAGGACACCGTCGTCCTTGGGGCCACTTCCCGCCCCCACATGACGCACGGAGGCCACCATGCTGGACGCTGGGTGGCAGTGCAGGGGACCCCCTGGCAGGGGACTCACCTGGCGCCCGTGGACATCCCGTTGCGCGGGGCTGGGTCTCTGCGGCCGTCTCTGTCCTGCTCACCTGGACTGCCAGGGGGACTGACGTGGGCAGCAAACCCACACGTAGCCCGAGCTGGGCGCAGGGTGGCCTGGGCCGCAGTGTCCACGGGAAGCAGAACAGCCGAGTGACGTCGGGCGGGCCGGGTGACGCACGGAGACTTGTGGGATGGTCCCCATGTCCAGTCTGCAGGGTGGGGTTCCGGCTCAGTGTGGGAGAGTGGACCAGGGCCAGCAGGCTCACGGAGCTCGAGAGGACCTGACCACCTGGACGGGGACAGTCCTGTTGAAACCAAGCTTCTCCATCCTCCTCCTGCCCCTGATGGTCATCTGGGAGGACGTAGCTGTGGGACTCACTGGGAAAATACCTGAAGGAGGATCACGGTGTGGCCCGCGATAAGATTCCCCTGGGTGACCTTATGAGCCTTCCAACCTCCATGCTGACAGGTATGAGGACCTCTGGCCTCCAAATGACCAATGCAAATGTCCTGGGGTTCACGTCCAGAAGAGTCTGGGCATAGGAGGAACTTGGCATCAGAAAGAAGAAGAGGAACCCTGGGTCTAGAGGGACCCAGGACCTGCCCGTCGCGCACTGGAGGGGGAAGAGGCCACCCACCCACCCTCGCAGACGCCCACCCGTCCCGCTCTGCTCCTTCCTTCCCGCCCTGTCTGCGGCATCTCCCCGGAGCCCGAGGCTTCCCGGGCAGCCATGCGGAGAGCTGCCAGCACATCCCCGACAGCTGCTAACTGGCTGCCACGGCGCCTGTCATCACGGCAGTCTCCCTGGGGAGGTGAGGCCGGCAGCTTCCACCTGCAGCCGCAGCTCTGCGAAAGCCACCCGCAGGCACCGGGGCAGCGACCCGTGAAACAGCCATTAGGCGCTCCATGGAGCGTCCCTGCTCGGGGCTGCCCTCCTGTTAGGGACCCGACAGGGCGGGCGCCTCCGCGGGGACACGGGCAGGGCGGAGGGTGGAACGAGGCGGGCAGGGAGCCCGGAGCTGGTGCCCAGGGGGAGGCCCCTGCGCTCGGCCACGTGTGGGCTGCGGCCGCACCTGGAGCAAGCGCCGTGGTGCCCTCTCCACGTGTGGGCACGAGGTGGCCCGGGCCTGGTGTGGGCTGTGTCCGCGAGTCCTGCGGTGTGCGGGGCGGCGTCTGCGCGGGCCCGTGTGGTCTGCGCGCATCTCCACATCCACCCGGTAGGAGACCCCACAGCGCAGCGGGGCATCTGTCCACCTACACGGGGCAGGAGCTGCGCACGGCCTGGGCCTGGAGACGCCATAGGTCTCAGCCGTGTCCCGGCGTCCGGGCCTGGTGCACGAGGGACCAGGGGCGAGGCCCATGTCCAGGGCAGGCCGGCCACCCCACTGCCTGGTGCACAAGGGCTCAGGGGCGAGGCCGGTGCCCAGGCCATGGGGGCCCCTGTACCCNNCAGCACTAACCTCCTGTTTACCCCCAGCCCACGGCCGCAGAGCAGCAGGTCCACGGTGGCCCCGGGGCCCTCGGCCTGGACGCAGAGGTGGCCTGAGAGCCGGTCCTCGCAGCCCCACGTGCAAGTACCAAGTCAGGCTCAGGGATTTGCTACGGCCTCCGCGCCGAGGAGCGGGACTGGACATGAGGGAGCCCGACCTGGGCCGTGAGCTGCTTGCCCTTGAGCACTAACAGGGTCCGGCTGGCCTTGCCCACGTGCGTGCACCTCGGGCAGCCTGGCCCGGCCACTCCCTGCGGCCAGCTCGGCCTGCTCTGCAGAGCCCCGGAGGCCCGCCCTGGAGGCCTGGCCTGGCTGGCCGCGGGACGTGCCGCTGATCTTGCTGTCGTGCTGGTCAGATGGCTTGGGCAGCCCCCCACAATGCCAGGCGCGCAGAAGGGATGTCCCTCCGAGGTGCTCGGGGGCGCAGCTCTGGCGAGCTGGGCGCTGGGCGCTGGCCGCTGCGGAGGGCTTCGGGGATCGGATTTGCACTGAGATGGCCATTCTTGCTGGGGATTAAGAGGATTAAAAGCCATTAAACCACGGTCCTGCCCCTCCAGAAGCGGCTTGGTCTCCTGCAAGCGTGTCCACGGGGTGCGGGGCTGGGAGAGAGACCCCCGTGCCAACAAAGAGGCTCCTTAGCATGACAAAGAGCCCTTGCCCATGTCCCCCCCCCCCCCAGCAAATGCTCTCCGCGGGCAAGGGCATTGTTGCGGAGGCCAGCGCGGGCCTCCCTCCGTCTATCTGTGTGTTTTTTTTAAACTTCCCAATCGGAGTTCAAAGTGTCATATTAATTATTTAAATCTTTGGAAGATTTCAGCAGAATCCTCCAAGGTCCCGCTCGGGTGCCAGAAGGCCCCGCATCCAAGTTAGCTTTCCTTAATTACAGCTGAGACGGGAACTTTGATGTCCAGGAATAGATCAAGCCGGCCAGGGAGGGCCGCTCCCCAGCATGGACGCCTTACCTGCCCTCGGGGGCTCCGGCTTTTTAAATTTATTTGGGGGGGGGGAGGCCAGGTGTGGATCTCAGACCTCCCCCAGGGGAAGACAGCCAGTGGCACCATTAAGAACCCCATTTCCTGCCTGGACACCGTGGTGGACAAGGGTCATCCCAGCGGCTCCGGAGGCTGAGGCAGGAGGATCCAAAGTTCAAAGCCAGCCTCAGCCACAGCGAGGCCCCGAGCAGCTCAGGGAGACCCTGTCTCTCAATAAAATGCAAAACAGGGCTGGGGACGGGGCTCAGGGGTGGAGGGTCCCTGAGCTCAATCCCTGGTATCCCCCCTAAAAAAAAGAACCCCGTTTTCTAAGGCAGAGCGTGGAGATTGCAATCAGAGCCCGTGGCCAGCGGGGCACAGGCTGCAGCTTGAGACAGAAGTGGGTCACCTCCAAGGCCCGGGCTTGTTAAAATCTCAGCTCATTTACATTTTTCTTCACAGCCAAAGTATCCGGTGACATCAAGAAAAAGACAAAAGTTTAGCGGACCTTCGCCAAGAGGAAACGGATCAGAACTTTCCTTGACACCGAGACCCTGCTCACAGCACCGGCTCCGCCCGGATCTGCCAGAACATGGAAATCAAAGGGATCTTGGAATCCAGACCTGCCTGCCTGGCTCCGGAGCCGAGGCGTCCCCCCCAGACTGTGTCCCCAGCCATTCCCACCCTGCCACACACAGGGCCTTTGTTAGCGGCCACCGGAGATCAATCCCGCCCTCGCCAGGCGGCTCTCTTGTGAAGCCCAGCCCGTGGGCCAAGTGGCAGAAAGGAGGCGAAAGAAATGTCCTGAAATTACCTCGCAGCGCAAGACGGCTGCCCTCCCCCTGCTAACGAGCCTGCAGCCCAGAGGTTTACGGGTTTGGGGTGGGAGCGCCACCAGAACTTGCGCGGGCTTTGAATCCTTCCTTTAGTTCCGAGCATGCATATGCTAAAGTGCTTTTCTCTTGGAGAAATAATTGGGATTTACAGCTGTTAGGATAATGAGGTGCTCTCTGTGACGGCCACCAGGAGGGAGGGACCGCTTCCCCCTGGCCCGAGAATCCCAGGAGGCTCAGCGGTCAGCCACAGAAGAGCCGTCTGATGGCTGAGATTCTAGAAGAGCCGTCCATGTGCCTGGGGTGGGTTCGCCCAGCGGCCTCCACTCAGGTCAGGACTGGCCCAGGTGGTCACTCTCCTTGTCACTATGTGTACCCAGAGGTGGCTGGACTGCAGACCCAGGAGGGTGCATGCCTGCCTGGCTCCCGGGACCCAGTGTGCAGGTAGCTCCCGTCTCCACCTTTGGTGAAGTTCAAGGTTCCAAATCCAACATGGCGGCAGGATCCCACGTGGACACCCTGGAAACTGCCCAGCAGAGACCAGGGGATCTCCCCCAGCCCCAGGCCCAGTTGGTGGACAGCCCCAGCCCCCGGGGGCCCTGTGTGTCCCAAAGGGCATGTCCCCATGAGCTGGAAGGGTGCTGGCTTTGCAGAGATCATGCTTAAGACCTTGGGGTCCAGCTCCCCTGCAGAACAGGGGTCAGCGGGTCTAGCATGGGGTGGACGGGATGCTTTCCCAGCAGCTCCTAGCTGATGGGCAGGTGCCGGTCCAAGGCCTCCACTTTGGTAAGGACCCAAATCGGTGGGTCCAGTCCGGCCCTTTGCTTGGTTGTGTCAATAAAGCTTTATCGACACCCAGCCAAGTCCACCATTTGCAGAGCCTCCCGGGTGCTTTTGTGACGCTCTGGTGGAGCTGGCAACCCCAACACATTCATAATCTGGTTCTTTAGAGAAGCGGCGTGTCCCCCTGTGACCTGAAGTCCAGCAGCCAGCGCTGGGCCTGGAAGTGGACCTAGGGAAGGACCAGGACCCTAAAGGACCCGACCTCTTCCTGAGGCCAACAGCGATGAATGGAGGAAGCTGTCAGGCTTCTTGGAAGAAAGAATCAGCTCCAGGGCTTGCCGGCCGTCGGGCCTGGGACCCTGGTGGCCGAGACGGTCAGACACGGTCAGCGGACACCCGAGCCTCCCACCCGGGATGGGCCGTGCTCCTGCTTTGGGGAGACACGAGGGAGAAGCTATTCCTCTTCCTTCCAGGTCTTTCTTTCCCTCTCTCTCTCCCTAAAGGGGCATTTGCTACTGAACGCCATGTGTCCATCAAGCAGCTGAGACCATCCCCAGGAGGCAGAGGGGCAGGCGTGATGCTGGGGACCATGAGCCGTCTGGGGCCCCCGTCCCATCAGCTGTCAGTTAAGGTAACAGACCAACCCCCCCAATTCCTACACTGAACCCAGTAATGCCGACCAGGAGGGGTACTTGAAGCAGGAGCCTGGGGAGGTGACTAGGGATGACAAGGTCACCAAGATGGAGTCCCGGGATGGGTCAGCTGGAGCCTGCACCCTCGCCGGCTGTGTGGCCTTGGGTCACTCACTTGACCTCTCTGTGGCTCAGCTGTTGACTTGTGGCCTCAGAACCTGCCCTGCCTGGTGGTCGAAGGAGATCTGTAGGAAATGCCTTCCCCCACGGCCAGTTCCAGAAGATTCACGCCCACAAAGTCCAGCATGGAGAGGAGCAGAGCCCGTGTCCAGCGTGGGGTGCACCAGGGGCCATTTGGACTTCCGTCTCTGCAGAGCCACCCGGGAGGGTTTGACGGACATGCCCATAGCCTAAGGCTGCATGATCCTCGGTGGACACCTGAGCCGAACGCCCCCCACGGAATGCAGCCAGCACTTGAGTGACAGGGACCCAGCTCAGTCACACAGCCACGTGCACCTGCAAACAGCCCAGCCTGCAGAGTCTCTCTGCTGAGCTTGGGTTTCTGTGTCTAAATGAAATACAGCCAAGTACCAAATACTAACCGGAAGGAACCAGTTCACCTTCCCCTTCCTCAGGAAAGAGTGAGTCCCCGTCACAAACCAACAGCAGGACACGTCGTGACACTTGCAAACAGGTGGAAATGGGTGCGTGATGCCTCTGGAAGCGTCTGCTTTCCATGTGCTCTGAATGGGGTGCATGGGCAGGAGCTCACCAATGCTGAGTGGTCAGAACCACCTTCCTGTGGCTGAAACCAGTGGCCTCCAGACGGCCACAGGGCCCTGGCCCAGGTTCAGTGCCTGGTACGCACAGTACTGTATGTGAATGTGAGGCACCATGTGGCCAGCCAATGCACCAATACGACATGGCGGCAAGCGGCATGTGCACAGATACAACATGGCGGCAGGCAGCATGTGCACTGATACAACATGGTGGCAGGCGGCATGGCCACCAGTGGCTGAGAAAGTCCAGCATGAATCATAAGATAGACACAGGGTAAGGAGGGGGCTTCGACTTTCTGAGCTTAATGACACCAGAAGAATCTCAGGGACGATGATCAGCAACTTTGGAGGAATTTGTATGGGCTCAATGGGATTGGGGACCCTTTTTCTGCAAATCTTTTCTATGGAGGCAGACATGGTGGCTTTGTTCCTGTGGAGGGTCGGAGGTTCTTCTGCAGATCCATGTGGCGCAGGTAGACAGCTCTGGCAGAACCGTGGTAAGAGGGTGGCATTGACCTTGGGACCCTTAACCATCAGTCCGTGAAATGAGCCAGGAATGGCCAGGATTAGCCACCCACTGTCCCAAAGGGGCCCATGGAGCTGGAGGGTTTGCAGGAGGTTGATAAAAATGGAAGATTTCACCCTCTCTGGTGTGGGATCCACTTGGCTCTGGGTCTCCCGAGACCCGAAAAATGCATCCACCTAGGAAGCCTCGTCCTGATGCCCCATGGGATTTGCCGTGGGCATCTGAGGTCCCTGAGGGTTGTGCGCCCAAGCAGGCTGGGGCATCCAGGGGTTTGTGAATCACACCATGGGGACACTGATAGTGTCCTGAGGTCCCCGAAGCTGGGGTGGGTCTCGAGGCCGCCTCAGATTTGCTAAGTAGAATCCCCTGGGTGACCTCTGTGTTCACCAAAGGACACAGACCAGGCCCTGCGTGTCCAGGACCCCTGTGAAAGGCCAGCACGTCATTCAGTGTGTCTCGAAGGAAGGGGTTGGATTGAAAAACCAAAGATACAAACAAAAGGTGCTGTTTACTGTGGAGCTCACCGTGACTGTGATAAAACACCTGAGGTAATCCCTCCTAAAGGAGGAGAGGTGCATGGTGGCTCATGGGTGTGGGGTTTGGGTGCATGGCCCCTTGGGCTTGCTGTTTTGGGGCCTTGCTGCTGGGTGCACTACATGGCAGCCGGGAAGCAAAGGAAAAGAAGAGGAGCCTGGGGTCTCCGTATCCCCTTCAAGGCCACGCCTCTCATGACGTCACTTGTTCCCAGGAGGCTCCACCCCTTAGGGTCTCCCAACAGCACCTCTGTGGGCCTTTCCCAGTGGACAGGCCTCGGTCTGAAGGCAGGAGACCACCGCACATGGACGCCCTTCCCCTCAACAGCCCCCTCTATCGCTGCTGCACGTCCCGCTGCGGCCACCGCAGCCGAAACTGCAGGCCTGACCCAGGGCGGTGTGGCGGGCCTCGGGGGACCCCACTCAGCTTCCCCGGTCCGCGCTTCCTCCCGGGGAGGCAGCGCGGGTCAGGTGTGTGCTCAGCATTATTCCAATTATGGAGATGCTGTTCACGGCAAGAGCAGGAGGGGGAGGAGAAAGCGCTTCCAAAAATAGTCGCTGGCCTCAGCACACGGCCCTAAATAAATAAATAACTACCAAGAGCAGAGCGCTGCCCGGTCTGCAGTGGCCACCAGACTCTGTCTGCTATGGACCTGAGATCCCAGGTGGTCAGCGAGGTGGACAGAGGCTGCTGGGGCAAAGGGGACAGGTGCAGCCCAGAGAAGGCGGCTCGGCCCGGGACCTCCCCGGAGGACGACGAGGCAGAGGGACGCTGGCCTCTTGGGGTCATCTGCTAAGCCTCGTCCTGACCCCTCTGGACAGAGCCCCTCAGCACTGTCCAGCTCCTGGCTTGGGTTGAGATGCGGGGTCCCAGGTTCCAGCTCCCAGATGCTCTGGGTAGGGCCAGCTCAGTGGGGTGGACCCATGAGGAGGAGCATGGACCAGGCCAGGCCTCCCGGGAGTGTGACCCTCTCCGCCCAGTGGCTGAGCATCAGGAGCTCTGATGAGGAGGCCAAGGGCCACGGGGAAACCCACACACCCCTCCACGGCCGTCTGCGAACCTGCGGGGCAGCGGGCAGCATGGGGTCAGCCTCTGTGACAAACAGCTCCCAGTGTCCGGAGGCCCCTGCAAACACCGGCTGGCCCTTGTCGGGTGCTGGACTGGTGGCCCTTCCCGGGTCAGAGCCCGTCCCCCTGCATCTTGGAGAGCTGAGCCCATGGCGTGGGAACGGCTGCAGCTGATTGGATTCAGATGGCCCAGAGGCCGGGATAAAGAGTCTATGGAAGGCCGCAGGGACCAGGCAGGGCCGTGGGAAGAGATAATAAACACGGCGGGCGGGCGGCGAGCTGGCTGGACATGGCTGAGTAGCTGTTCTTCAAACAGTTTACATACCACCCAGGTTCCAGCTCCGGGGGGCCTCCCTGCCCCGGCCAGAGAGCAGGGTCCAGGCGGGGACCCCACCTCCCTCGGTGTCACAGAGGCTCACAGCACCCCAAGACCCCCGAGGACCCACTGGTGATCTCTGAAAGAATGAATCTGGGCATCGTGAGGGGGGACACAGGTGACCCGGGCCTGTGCCCTGGCCTCCTTGCAATCGCAGAGCTCTGTGGACAGGTCACCCTACATAAGACAGGCTCCTAGAGGCCCCGCGAGCCCAGACCCGGGCCTGCCTGCTGTCCTGCACCCGGCCTCTGCTCACATGCACAGAACGGGGCTGGGCCTGCCGGCGCCCGCGCCTCGTCTCTGGGAGATTTTTAATTCCCTGGTCCCCAGCGGCCTCTCGGGCGGGGGGGCGCTGCCGTCCCCCCCCCCGCCCCCCCGTTGCGGGCATTAGCAATTGAATGGGGACCCTTCATACTGTATATCATTTTAATCTTTCACGTGGAGGTCCGCCAGATGGTGGATTACCGCAGGCCCGGCCTCCGGGAGGGGGTGGGGGGGCACGCGCACTGCCCGAGGATTTGTAAGGATTTTTTTATTTTTAAAAAAATAAATACAGACATGCATTGGAGGACGGGGCAGGTTCTGCACCCAGGAACGGCCTGGATTTGGATCCTCCAGTGCGGTTGAGCGGGTCACCAGACCCGGAAGCAGGACGTGTGACTAGAAGACGTCAGGGCCGGGGTGAGAGGCTCCTGGGGATCGGGCCTCCCTGCCTCCGGGCCTCCGGGTCTCCCAGGGAAAGATGGCGCTGTGGTGTGGGCTACCCCAGGACCTTTCCTTCGCTCTGCATTGAGCATACCCTTCCTCGAGTGCCTGCCTTCTCCAGAGACCGACGTGCCCAGGGTTGAGAGGCCAGTGGAAATGAATACACGGACTGCAAGGGACGGCTCGGGGCAGCAGGGGCCCCCACCTGCACCTCAGCTGGGCGCGAGCCTCTCCCGCCTGGTCCCTGCTGTCCAACGCGTCCCCAGAGCGCAGAGCAGAACTCGCTGATTTGCGGAACCCTCCGCCGCGTGCATGCTGGAAGGAGAGATCAGGCTGTTCTGGAGGGGTGCGGTGGGGTCTTCTGCACCCCCACAGAAGGTTCTGGAATGCTAGGAAAGGGGCATCGTGGTCAAGGCACGAGAAGGTTCCAGAAGGATTCTCCGCTCCCTGTGGGGGCCTCTGTTGGGGAGCTGGGCAGGGAGAGGGTGGGCTGGCTGTGCGCGCGCGCATCTTTGTGCTCGTGTGAACCGTGTGCTCACACGCGCGTGTCTGGGTGTGATCCCCGGGGGCGCGTGCTTCTGCCTGCGTGTGCACACGGATTCCCATCTGAATCTCTCCTCTCCCTTGGCAGACAGTCGGTCCTCCAGAGGGCAGCCCCAGCCACGCTGTCCCGCGGAGGCGGATGACCCCACCTCCCCATCCCCGGGTGGGATGCCCGAGCCACAAGCAGCTGTGCGCTCCTGGGGCACCTTGGTTACGCACAGGCTGCCCCCGTCTCCAGAAAACCACTGCGAACCAGTCGTGCATCAGGCCAATGGCCCTGCCCTGCGCCCAACCGCAGGAGAAGCCAACCCCGGGGGGTGCGCGCCCCTGAAGGCCTGGCTAGCCACTGCGCTATGGAGGGGTGCGCACGTCCCTCCTCCCCAGCCCACGAGGCCTGCGCACGTCGCTCCTCGCACCTCCGTTGTCCTGGCCGCTCGGCTGCTGCCCCGGGACCCTCTCTGTGCCTTTCACGGGCCTACATCGTATTTTCCATTTAAACAAATTTCCAAAGGAGCCCTTGACGAGCGCTCGGGTCACCTACTCCCACGGGCTCACTTAGCCGCCGCTGTCCACCGGGGACGTCAACTCCAATAACGGCAGCTCGGCTCACACCCTGCCAGCCGCCCAGAAGCGAATCGCGTCCGACTGCAGCCGACTTTGCACTTGGAGCAGACCCAGCGCTGGCTGCATACAGACGGTGACCCAAGCGCTTCCTTGCAGCAACGTCTCCAGGGCGGCAGAGACGGCTCCGCGCGGGTCGCTCCACTAGCAAGCTCCAGGCCCCGGTTCCTTCCCCAGCAAAAAAATGACAGAAAACAGGTGGCTCTCAGCTCAGGGCGCATGCACAGGTACGCAGCCCCGTGTTGCATATTTATCAAAAGTTAGTCCCCTGAAGGAGGAGTCCCCAATCAAGACCAACAGGCAAGGAGGTGGAAAGGCTTGTGGGGTCCTGAGGAAGGGCGACCCACAGCTCATTGGCTCTCTCTGTCACAGCAGCACCCAGTCCAGCCATTGGTCATCGTGAGAGGACAGAAATTCAGCAGGGCTGCCTCTTCCCGATTCCTTAGTGGCCCCAGGCCTCTAGGTGTCCACGGTCAATTGGGGAATGGTTACATCGTGGTCAGTTGAGTTTTAAATGCATCGTCTGTGCCCAGCACAATATGACGGAGTCAGCCGGATTTTTGCCACTGTGACCAGAAGAGCTGGCAGGAACCACTCGGAGGAGGAAAGACTTGTTTGGCTTTTGGTGTCGAATGATCCAGTCTATGGTGGCTGGTTCCAAGGCAGAGATGGCACATCAGAGGAGAGACCCGTGTTTGAGGCCACTGGGAGGCAGAGAGAGACAGAGACAGAGAGAGAGAGAGGGAGGGAGAGAAGCCAGGGACAGGACATAGTCCCCAGTGCCCCGCTTCCTCCACTGGGTGGCACCTGGCAGCTGTCTATGCAGCCATCAGCGGATTAATCCACTGCTGAGGTCAGAGCCCGCGCGGTCCAGTCCCTTCCCCAAAGCCCCAGCTCTGGACATGGCGGTACTGGGGACCAAGCCCTAAATATAGAGCCACCAGCGGACTCTTTCGACCCAAACCGTATCAAGGGTCAGCCAATTCTGCAACGTCGTCTCTGAATGTCCTTCACCCCTCCTAAGAATTGTCAGAGAAAAGTCTGATTTTACGTACGTTTTATAAATCATCCAAGGGCCGTGGGGGCGGCCGGGACCTGGGAGGGAGACTCCGAGGCCAGCTCCAAGATCCTGTCATCCACACGGCAGCTCTGAAAGCCACGGGTCTCCTTGTCTAGTTCCAAGAAAAACACTCCCTGATCTCAGAAAGTAGGTCCCTGCGTCCCCCAGCCACCAGCCCCGCCCTGTGACCTAGTAAAAGTCAGCTCCATGCACGGGGCCACTTTCCCTTCCCTGTGCAATTAGAAACGCACGAGGACCGGGTTAAGTCACAAGTGCATGCTCGGCAGGTTGTACCGCGAGAGCTTCCTGTCACCGCTCCCAGGGACACCGGGAGCTGAGCCCTAGAAACCGGGAACGCGACCTCGTGTCACAAAACAGGGTCTCTCTCTGCAGGTGCAATAGGGAAGGGTCCTGAGGTGGGCTCCTCCTGGGTCAGAGGGCCCTCGTGCCATGGCCGTGTCCTCCCCGGAGACAGAGGAGGGGACACAGACCCAGAGGAGGAGCCCCCTGGAGCCCTGGAGGGAGCTCAGCCGGGGACCCTGGTCCAGCCTCCACCGTCCAGGGCCGGGGAAATAGATTTCTCTTCAGCCACCAGGTCCTGGTCCTTGGCAATGCTCCTGCCAACTGAGACAGCCTTGTGCAAGTGGAAAATATTAATTTTCAAGAGGGAAGAGGAGACCTCAGGGCTCCCTGCCCGTCCACCATGGAGGACCCAGGAGAAGGCACCTCTGGGACCAGGAAGCAGCCTCAGCTGACCCGGGTCAGCCCCGCCTGGACCTCGGGCTGCAGCCCAGAGCTGGGGACTCTCGGGGTCTCTGGTCTCTAAGCCCCCTGGGCTGAGGGGTCTCGTCACGGTGACATTGGTCGTCCCGCAGTTGTACGTGGACCCAACAGGACAGTATGGTCGGCCAGCACCCCTCCCCAGCCGGGCCCGGACTTCTGTATGTTTATGGAGTATCCAGCCACCCTACCCATTGCTCCACTTTGGGAAAAATATTTGGGGCTCGTGACTTGATTTCCCGGCCGGTGCACCCCTCCCTCCATAATTAAAAATGATCCACACCCGTGTTGGGGACAGAAACCCAGCCTCATCCCGGTTCCTTCTGCTCACGTGGTCTCGAGAACCCCCCCCCACCACCACCACCACCCAACTAGGAAGAGTCTCCCGGGGCTCATCTCGGGGAAGTCGTCGCTGAATTTAGCCACTTACCATGATTTAGACGCTTTTCTCTCTAATTGGCTTTAAAAGCTTCTCGCAGCCATCTGCCCCCCCCCCCAATGCCATCAAGGCCTCAATGAATCAATTACGGGACGGCTCTCCTGTCGCGGGAAGATGTAATTAATTATGTTAATGCGTCTGCAGATACGGACACCGCCTGGTTCGGAAGCCTTGGGATTTTATGGAGGACGCCACAGAATTCCGCCGGCTCCCATTTTATCCAGATTCCGCCCGTAGTCAACCTTCACGGGGACACATTGGAAGGCACGTTCCTTTGGTGGGATACCTTCATCAGGTTTTCTTCATTTTTTAACCGTGCTCATGTTCTAAAGCCAATGGGCGACTTTCACATCTCTTGGTGGGACAGGTGAGTGGTTCTCAAAGTCGGGTCCCTGACCCAGCCACATCAGCACCCGGGAGGGAAACTGTTGAATGCAGAAACGATCATTGCATTTGTTTGTTCATGCAGCTCCGACAAAGATGCACAGAGTAGGCATCTTATGCCACGGACATGTGCTGTCCCCCCCCCCCCAGGTGTCCCAGGCCAGAGGACAAGTTAGAGCTGTCTCTGAAACAGTGAGCCCTGTTTCCTTCCAAATCCAGCCAGGTGCTGACCGCGGGTCCGTGGGTCCCCTCGCCCACCCCTGGCGTGGATAAGAGGCGGCGCCACTGCGTCCGGCCAGCGCCATTCGGAGACCGCTCTGCGCACTCACCGCCTGAGACCCCAACGCACCCACAGGCACGCAGCGACCTACGCGCAACCGCACTGTGCCCAGGACCGGAGTATGGCGCGCGCCGGTTGCTTTTACACAACCGAGCAAAGGTCCCTGTGACTTGGTCCCGCGAAGTCTATCCTGCCGCGGTGGCCCACCCCCCAACCCCACAGGCTGGGGAGGCTGAGGTCGGAGGATGGCAAGTTGGAGGCCGGCCTCAGCAACTTAGCAAGGCCAAAGCAACTCGGCAAGACCCTGTCTCCAAATAAAAAAGGAAATTAAAGGGGCTGGGGTCGTGGCTCAGGGGAAGAGCGCCCTCGGGTCCGGCCCTCGGGGCTCCCAAGTTAAACATCAATAAAAGCAAAGTCCTCCCGGGCAGCCGCGCAGGAGCTTGGCCTCCACCTGCGAATGAGGATGCCCGGCCTTGGCCCGACCTCCAGCCGGGGTTTCAGGGACGCTGTCTGCGGTCCTGCCATCTCAGGGACCCTGGGAGGAACCCTTCTGCTTGGCGGTCTCCTCCCCAAGGCGAGTGACAGATTGCACCCGGCCCCACCTCATAACGAACGGCCTCGGTGATAGGACAAAATTGCTTCCACCACCAGCCTCGAAATCAGACTCCTCTTGTCGCCGGCTTGTCTCCGAGCGCGACATCATGTGCGCACCACGGTTTCTGAAAAGTTTCTTCCGGAACCTCCTAAAAAAAAAAAACAAAACCCAAAGCCTTGGGTTCGCGGTGTCTGGCTGCATCTGAGGCGCACTGCGTCCTCCGCCGGCTCTGCACCCCGCCCGAGCCCGCTCCGGAGGAACAATGACTTTAATCTCCCCGGGTGACAGTGATGTATGGCCGCGCCCCGCAGGTGTTCTTATTAAATCCCTCCGCCCTCGCCCCTCTGCGCGCGTCGGGAGCTGCGGGAGGGTCCCTGCCCGGTGCAGGGCGCAGGGGACCACCCCGCCCCCGGGAAGTCGCATTCCCGCCTCAGACAGCAGAGCCCGAGCTCAGGGGACCCAGACCCGAGGGTCCAGGGAGGTCCGGGGAGGCTTAAAGCAGGGCACCGTGGTCCAGGACCCAGGGTCCGCGCTCCAGTGCCACCTGGGAGTCAGAGCCCGCCCTGCAGGGGCTTCGCGCCCTCCTGGCTGCAGATGTCCACCGAGACCCTCAGCTGCAGGGGTCCCCTGCCTCAGGTCCCCAAGGGACAATTCCTCCTCCACTAGCCACTGCCCCTGGAGACCGAAGCCCTGGGCCTGGGTCTTCCCACTTCTCCAAAATCCCCTGTCCCCTGTGGAAGGCTCTGTCACCGTCACCGTGACACTCAAAGCCACTCTTTGGCGGCCACCGCCTCCGGATGTCATCTCTTCCCCAAAGCCCCAGCTGGGGGGGGGGGACGTGGCTGTCTCAGGGACCCAACCTTCAACACTCAGGCTTTGGGGACACCCCGGATCCGCACCGTGATGGCTGCCCCCTGGAAACGACCCCGTGTCCAGGCGCAGAGGGCAGAAAGGAATTCGGATGTGCCCCGTGGAACGGGGGTCTATGCGGGCAGCTGCATGCCGGCTCTGGGGCAGATCTCAAGAGCCCTGAGTGCGCAAAGACAGACAGACGGACATCCACCCTGTGCCTCCAACCCGGGCCTCCACCCACAGAGGTTCTCAGACAGGGGAGGCCCGGGCGGTTGGAAGGCTGCATTTTTCCCCCCTCCCTGGAGGCCGGGGAGGGAGGCTCCTGGGGCTGGCGGTTTAATTTCCTCGCGAGGCTGGGGTTAAGTGCCGGGTTCAAGTGCTGAGACTTCGCGGAGCCCAGCAATTACCCCGCTCGGCGGTTCCTGCATCCATTTTCTCCTTCCTAACGAGTTTGCTTAAAAAAAGAGCCAGTTGCCATCACTCTGCGGAAGGCAGAAATCCCCTGTGACTCACGCGCCCCGGGCAGGACAGAAGGGGACAGGAACCGGAGGGACTCGGAGCCCAAGGAGTGACACCTGGGATTACCCACCAGGAGTGGGGGGGGGGGGGGCC
>NW_026000110.1:147707-151899 GCF_001458135.2 Marmota marmota marmota | reverse complement strand
TACTAGGGGGACGGGGCCCTGTAATCAGAGCGCATCCTGCTTCTCAGTGACGGAAACGCGAGCCAGGGGAGGAGGTCCCAGGTCCCCACGTGTCCACCTGGGCCCTCTGGCCTCCCCGTCCAAGCCGGAGCCGGGAAGACGCAGCCCCTTGCTCCCCAGCCCAGGGACGTTGGAGACGGAGATACAGTTTCAGCACAGAGGGGCCCACGCGGAAATGAAACGCCATCCGGGGAGTAATGAGAAACAGGGCCCAGAGCAGGCGGCCGGCCTGGCCCCACATCAAACGGAGCGGCACACGTTTCCGTCAGAACCAAGATGGACGAGGGAGACGCAGGTTCAGAGCCGAGCGGGGGACACGGAAATGCTAATCGCCCTGTTTGATCATGACGGATCGTCACCATGCATCCAAATGTGACGTTGTACACAAGCGCGGTTCCTGTGGGTCAGCTCAAGTGACATTTTAAAAACAGAGGGAAATGATCCAGCAGTGTCTACTCAGACGGTGGAATATTACTCAGTCCTGAAAAGGACTGGGGTTCTGATACCCTGCAGATCTGCCGTGAATGAGGGCGCGACTGCAGCCCCGCGGTGCACTGCACTCGAATCTGTTCAGAGGACAATCTCGCAGGAAGGGCCATTACCGTAACACGATGCTCTAAGATGTGGCTTAAGAGCAGTAAGCGCCTCCGCCCCAGCCCACGCCTGCAGAAGGGACTGCACATGGCCGCAGTGGACTGTCCACTCTGAGCAGTGGCCCAGAGAAAAAAGACGCCCTTGTCCTAGTGCCCTGAGCCAGGAAGGGGACCTCAGGTGGGAACAGGGTCTCTGCAGAGGGACTTAGTGGAGTGGCCTGAGATGGGCTCCTCCTGGGGCAGGGGGCCCTCATGCCGTGGCCGTGTCCTCCCCAGAGACAGAGGAGGGGACACAGGCCCAGAGGAGGAGCCCCGTGGAGACGGAGGCAGAGACGGCAGTGAGGGGCCACCAGCCCAGGGCCACCTGGAGCCCAGGAGCTGCACAGGCAGGAGGAGCCCCCTGGAGCCTGTGACCCCTGGTCCACCTCCGCCCTCCAGGGCTGGGGACAAATAATGTTCCCCTCTTTGAAGACCCCAGTTGGGGGGACTGGTCACCCAGCCCCAGGACACCCCGACAGCACCCTGATTTATGGGGGTCTGTCCCCGTGACGTTGGGGCTCCTGTTGGGGGAACGTGACTTTCCTCAGGCCCAGGGGTCCCCAGAAGGCTTGGGGCTCTCCGGGAGCCCACGACCCACTCTGCAGACCCCCTCCCCACCGGGGCTTCAGCTGAATCCGCGTTTGCAGCCGGGAGCCCGCGGCGCCTTTCACGGGGGATGTGCAGAGTGGGGTCAGCTTTGTCCCTTCCCGGCTTCCCGCCGGCTCGTGGCCCCCCTGACCCCTGTCCTGCCTGGACCCTTGAGCACACCGGTCCTGCAGCAGCCCTGATCTCACCCACTCCCTGAGAAGCAGCCCCGCCAGCCTCCGGCAGCCACGGGGTTAACGGAGGCTGCGCTCAGGTAACCCGACCCCAGAGGGGCTTCTGGTTTCCGGCTCTTTCCGGCTGTTTCCGGCAGGTTGAGGGACGCCCTTGGGGCAGATCTGCAGGTGTCCAGCTGGAGGCCCAGAAGTGGACGGCAGAAGTCGGGGTCCCCGCGTCCTGCTGCTGAGCCCAGGGCCCCTGACAGGCGCCCACCCTGGGGCACGGTGGCCCTGGGAAGGGGCTCTGAATGCCCTGCCCAGTCCCCAGGGCCAGGAGCCTTTCCCCAAGACCAGCACAGCTCCTGGGCGTCGGCCGCCCTCAGCCCATTAACACTGCTCCTGGACGATCGCGCACCCAGCCCCGGTGCAGAGGCCCGGCCTCCCAAGACACAGCAGCCTCCTGCAAAGAAACCCCAGGCCCTTAGCGGAGGGTCACTGTCCCTGTGCGATGGACCTAGAGTCCTCGGACCCAGGGAGAGGGACACAGCCACCCAGCGCTGGGCTAGGAGACGGGCCCAGCACGCACTGGACGGGGGTCCTGCGCAGGAAGGCGGCAGGTTCTGCAGATGGACGGTGCCCCCCTGCCCCGCCACACAAGAGGTGCAACAGGGCACCGGGGATGGAACCCAGGGCACTGACCACCCAGCCCCGTCCCCAGCCCTGTTTTGCATTTTATCTAGGGACAGGGTCTCACTGAGCTGCTCAGGGCCTCGCTTTAGCGGAGGCTGGCTTCGAACTCACGATCCTCCTGCCTCGGCCTCCCGAGCCACTGGGATTGCAGGCGGGGGCCACCCCAGCTGACCGTCATGTGGACATCTTAACCCTCTGGGTTCTAGACCCTGCCCCTCCATACTGTCCAATGCACCTGGACGCTGGGCTTCCTGCCTGTCTCCGAAGCTGCCGGCCATGTCCCCCGCGGGGCCCAGCGTGGAGGCTGGAGACCCGCGAGGTTCCGCTAGAGCCGCGGGACTTCCCAGGAGCCCGTGGGGACATGGCTGAGGTGGGTGGACCCCCAGAGGTTGGTCCCCTCGGGGCAGCCTGGGCTCGGACACCCCCGCGGGGTAGGTGGGAGCCCCGCCCGCGATTTTCCACTGTGTTGATTGAAAGTTCTGGAATCCAGAATCGGAACCCGTCATTGAAACCCAGACGGATTTCAAAAGGGGACCCACCGCCTTCACCAGGATTAAGGGCAAGAATCGGGGACGTGTGGCACGATGGTCCCCTGCCACCTCTCTGCTAAATCCAGAGCTCTTCTGTCACCCCAGAAAGAGGCCCTGAGCAGACGCTCCCCCCGGGCCTGGGGTTTGTAATGGACTGTGTGTCTCTGTGCATTCTGTGTCCTGCACATTCCCCACGGATGGAGTCTGTCCAGGGGTCCTTTGTGCCTAGCTCCTCTCACTGGGCATAATGTCCCTAAGGTCCGTCCACCTTGCAGCAGGTGTCAAAGCCTCCTTCCCTTTTCCGGGCTGTGTAATATTCCACTCTGCCGCCAGGCCACCTTCTGCGGATGCCTTTGCCCACTGACGTCCACCTGGGTGGTGTCCACCTCTCGGTAAGTGCTGCTGTGAACCTTGCTGCGAACATTCTGACCTGAGTCTCTGCTTTCCATCCTTTGGGGGACATCCCCAGGGGTGGGATTGCTGGGACACAGAGAAAATCTGTGCCTCGTGAAGCCTCTCTGGGCTCTCTTGGGTGGCAGAGCCTGGGAGGCCAGGTGAGGCCCATGGAGGCAGGTGAGGCCCAAGCAGGGCAGAGGACAGGAAGCTGGGCGGGCGGGGTCCCCACTCCTCACAGAGCAGGACCGGAGGCAGGTGGCAGAGGAGGCCGCCATCCAGGCAGGACCGGCCACCGCGCAGCCCAACATGAACAGGGAGGTGGACGCTGAGGACCTGGGTGGAGGCTGAGGCGGGTGGGAGGGGCCGGGGCTGCTTATGCCGAGTTTCTCATCCTGCAGAGCAGCAGGGGTCAGGGCCTCTTGTGCACGGGACCCTGGCCAGGGAGGCCGAGGCTGGCTGGACCACCCACGCGGCAGGCCCCGGGCCCCCGGAGCGTCCCACCCCCTCCCCGCCTGTCCCTTCCAGGGACCTTCGCCAACACCCGGCCTTCCCACGGCCGCCCCCTGCATTTCTGGGGCCTCACTCGGCCTCCAACCCCGTCCCCCTCCTGGGAGCCTCCAGACCCGAGAGCCTCCTCCGCAATCAAGGAGGACCAGAGGGAAGCCAGCCTGGGCTCTGGGGGGCCACACACGGAGGGGTCTGCGCAGGGGGACGGACCCCAGACCCCGGACCCCGGACCCAGCATCCCGGACCCTGATCCCCGGACCCTGTGCCTCGACCCTCACGCCCCAAAACACCGTGCCCCAGACCCCGCTAGCTCTGCAGCTCTGACGTTTCCTCTGCCCCACGGCCCTGGACAGCACCCCCCATATTTACTCCCAGGTTCTGAGAACAGTGCAGATGCACGCTGTGTAGACCCAGGGGCTCAGATGCACGCTGTGTAGACCAAGGAGCTCAGATGCATGCTGTGTAGACCAAGGGGCTTGGATGCTGTGTAGATCAAGGGGCTCAGATGCATGCTGTGTAGACCAAGGGGCTCAGATGCATGGTGTGTAGACCAAGGGGTCAGATGCATGCTGTGTAGACCAAGGGGTCAGATGCATGCTGTGTAGACCCAGGGGCTCAGATGCATGCTGTGTAGACC
>NW_026000110.1:137458-146538 GCF_001458135.2 Marmota marmota marmota | reverse complement strand
GGAGGATGAATGCAAAGGCCGCGCTGGCGGGGTGTTACGTGAACTGCCGGCTTAAAGCAGCCACCTCCTCATGGCTCCTGCCCCGGCTCCAGGGCCTTCGGGGAAAACGACCGCCCTCCCCCCCCCCGGCCCTGCCACAAATCAGGCCCCGGGCCTCGATCTGATCTCCGCGGAGCCTCAGTTGAACCCACTGGTCGCCACGGCTCAGAATAAAGTCCACCGTGACCTCCACCACGAGGCCCACGACGGTGCCCAGCCAGCGACTAAATGGGGCTTCCCACCGCGGGTCCCCAGGTCACCTCTCGGCAGGACATGGGCAGGGGCGCTGTGGCCCCGACCAGGTATGTGCAGGGAGCACCTGCCATGCCCCGTCCCCTCCTTCAAATGCCTGCTGCAGCCCTGGCCCCAGGACCTTGGGATGTGCCTGTGGTGGAGATGGGTCTTTGCAGAGGTGATGGACATGCAGGGGGTCCCCAGGATGGCCAGACCCCAGGACCTTGGGACGTGCCTGTGTGTGCAGATGGGTCTTGGCAGAGGTGATGGAGGTGCAATGAGGTCCCCAGGGTGGCCCTGACCCCAGGTCCTTTGCAAACCAGGCCCATAATTTGGTGTAGACGCAGAGGGCAGAGGGCAGAGGGCACGCAAAGCAGGGAGGCCCAGGAGTCTCGGGGTCGCTGTCTTTCTCTTCAGGGGCAGGAGGAGCACCCAGGACCGTGTACCGGAGACGGAGGAGCCACTCTGCATCCTGAGAGGCTGAGTGACGTCCCCGTGACTTCTTAAGCATTTAAGTAAAATCCCCTCGTACTGGGCTCCCGTGGGTCACGCTGCCATCTCCTGGGAGCCTCCCTCTGTGACTCGTGTCACCAGGCAGGACAGGGCTCCGGGTGCTTCCGTGAAGGCCTCGGGCACGGGAAGATCTGGGGGTTCGGGACCCAGATGGAAGCCACCAGGAGAGGAGCTGAAATCCCAGGCCATAGATGGACAGGCTCCGGGAGCCGGTGCCCAGCAGGGAAGCAGCACCCGGCGGGCGGGGTGCAAACTGGCACAGCCGTCACGGAAATCCACCTGGAATCTCCTCGGGGAACTTAGCAGGCCAACTAGCCACGATCCACTCCTGGGGACACGGCACAGGAATCGGAGTCAGTGGAGAGACCCCTGCTCGTGGCCAGTCTGTTTCAAGCAATCTAGGACCAGAGTGTCCACCGATGCCGAAAGGAGGAAAAACAACACGGAATACTACGCAGCCGGAAAAAAGGATGGGCTTTGTCACTCGCGGCCACCTGGGTGGAACTGGAGGACACCGCCTTAGGGGAAATGAGGCAGCAGGGGGACATGGGCACCGCCCGAGCTCACCCATACGTGGCATCCTCGGGAGTTGATCTCGTGAAAGCTGAAGGTGAAACGGGGTGGTGGGGGGTGAGGGAGGGCAGCAGAGGAAGGAGGAGATGTTGGCGCAGAGATGCAAACCTCCCGGCCGACAGCAGGGGGCCGTCCAGCCGGGCCTTCTCGTGGACCTTCTCCTGGGTCCTCCATGGTCGACGGGCAGGGGGCTCTCGTGTCTCTCTGGTGAGGACCCTCGTCCCCTTCATGGGCTGCACCTGGGAGTCAGCCCTCCCAGAGCCCCTCCACAGCAGTGACCACTGGCTCACTGTGACCCCGATTCCTGACAGGAACAATCAGAGGAGAGACGTAGGCTGGCTCGTGGTGACGGAGGGTCCGTCCACGGCAGGCTGGCCCCAGGTGGACACTGTGGCCACGGGGCTGGTCAGCTCAGGGCAGCTGGTGGAAGTCGGCAGAGAGAGAAGCCAGGGACAGGATACAGTCCCCAAGGGCAGGTCCCAGTGACCTCCTTCCCGGTGGTCCATTCGGGCATCAGTGGTGACTCCCGGGCACAGGTGACCAGGTGTCTCAGCTCTGCCCTCGCCCATGGATGATGCTGGTCTCCAGGAGGGACTGGGTTTTGCAGAAGCAAGTGAGTCCCTGCCATATGGGTGGACAGGACAGCTGGCCCTCCCAGACTCTGGCCTCCTATCTGGGCAGTGACCGCCTGCGTCACCCAGGGGTCCTCCCCGCAGCCTCAGCGATGCCAGCACCCTGCCCTCGGCCTGCAGAACTGCGGCTAAGGAAACCTCTTGTCTTGATAAACGATCACCCTCAGGTCCTTGGTCACAGCCACAGAAAATGGACTAAGGCTGGAGTTCAGGAAGGGCAGACGTTCAGCAGCCCCCGCCTGAGGGCCGACTTCTCCACCCCCTCAAAGGTTACTTAAATCCCTTCACTACACACAATCACAAGCACACACGCATGCACACACAGAGAGAAATACACACGCACACACACCTGCACCGCCTTGCTCACACCCAGACACACCTGCACACCTGCATGGCGCCTACTTGGACATGCATGTGACAGCACACAGACACAGCACACACATACACACGTGCACACGCACACACACACTCACACGGACACACATGCACATGTATGAATACAGGTGCATCCCAGAGACACAGTTACTCGTGTGCATAAACAGATTGCGTGTGTGATACGTGTGTATGTGGGTGCACACCGACACACGTGCATACACACTTACAGATGCATGCACAGAGACACGTATGCACGACTGTGCGCGGAGATGCGGACATGGGCACCCAGCGCGCATGCACGCAGGCGTGTGCACAGACAAGCAGGTGCATGTCTAGAACACACGTGCACATGCCTCACGCACGGGCACGCACGGTATACACAAGCACGCATGCGTGCACACAGAGCGCGCACACACGTCGTCCCGCCCCGCAGAAGGGATCCGGCCGCGCTGCCTGCAAATCCGGGCAGGAAGTTTATGGAGCAAAATCCAAACCAAAAAAAAAAAAAATGCATGACTTTTGGGGGGTCGCTGAGCAGAACCTGGGGCTCGGGGCATGTCACCGCCATTCAGCGCGTCCCCTGCGGCCGGGTCAGGGCTGCAGAGGATCCAACCGCTGCCCACCCAGGCCCCCGGGGTGCAGCGGCCTCGGGCGCCCGGGAGGGGCGAGGCTGCGCTCCCCGCGGCTGCGCTCGGTGCAGCCACCCGCGCCCTGCGCCCGCGTAACGTGTCATAATTTGGCCGCGGATTCTGACAGCCCTGCGTGACTGGGGCATTAAATCATGGCCCCGAGGGACAATCACTCTGGCAATCGCTGCCGGTCGGCCTGTCATCTCCTCCCACACACTACCTATCATTTTTGACATGATTGGATCAAAATTAGTCAGTACATTTAGATGTAAATTAGGGACATCCAAGAATAATAATGAGCACGAAAATGCAGGCCCGTGTAATTGACAGGGAGACAGCTTCCTCGCCCGCTCCGCGTCCCGGGCTTATTAATGCCCTGATAACGAAAGTACGTATCAAAAAAGTCAGGAAACTTTTTTGAGGGGCATATTTAACTAAGCCTTAAATCCCAAATAAGTCTATAATGTCAGCCCGCCCCGAAGGGGAGTTCCCACACGGCTCCCCCGACGGGGACGCAGCCGGCCCGCCCCCAGCGCACGGGCGGGCGCCCTCCTCCACGGCACCCTCCTGACCTGGGGCGCACCAGGGGCCAGGGGACTGTGCTCTCCTGACCTGGATGCACCCAGGACCAGGGGACTGTGCTCTCCTGACCTGGAGCGAACCCGGGACCAGGGGATGGCGCCCTCCTGACCTGGAGCACACCCCCGGCCAGGGGACAGTGCTCTCCTGACCTGGAGCGCACCCAGGGCCAGAGGACGCCAGCCCTTGACCTTGTCCAGCACCCTGAGCGGGCCACTGCAGCAGAGGGTATCGGGCAGCCCTGTCCTCCTGGCTGGCTGGCATTGGGTGGGCCTCTTCCACCCACCTCCCACCAGGCCCGGGATTGCTCCTGCCCAACAGAGCCCCTTCCCTGGGCTGCCCAAGGAGCCGAGCGAGATGGGGCAGAACAGCAGACCAGGCGACCCTCAGGCCCCATCCCTGGGGCCCCAAGGACAAAGGGCTTCAGGTCCAAAGCCACCCGGCCCGGCCACGGCTCTGCGAAACGCGGACTGGATCGTTCCAACACTCAGCTCTCCGGTTCGGGGAGGTCTCCGTGGGTGGGTTTAACCCAATCATCGTCCCCCCATCCGGGATTCTGCGAACACACGCTTCGAAAATACTCAAAAACCATTTTTGCAACACGTGCAGACCTGGTTCCTTGCCGTTATTCCCCGAGCGACACAATGTCGCCACTGTTTGCCGAGCGCCCCAGCAGGTATTAACCTCAACCTGGCGACGTTCAACGTCCGGGGAAGCTCGTGCCCGTCTTACGCAAATGCGCGCCGTTCCCTGGAAAGCGCGCACGCATCCGTGGACTTGGGGGGCCCAGGGGGTCCCAGAAACAAGCCCCCATAGGTGTCACGGGGTAGCCACATATAAACGCGTGCAGAGGGGGAGGGACAAAGGGAGGAACTGACGCCAAACGCAGCGCTTTGGGTCCGTCTGCTCCCATGCGCACAGGCCAGCGTAGGGCGGCCGGGAAGCCGGTTTCCTGCAGACCCCGTGCGCGGAGGTGCCTTGAAACAGCTCCCCCGGAACCCACGCAAATCCCGTGGGTCTGACACGCGGAGGTAACCAAGGTCCCCAGCGGAGGTGACCAAGGTCCCCAGGGGGTGCCCTCCACGGGAGGCCAGGTCACGTTAAATTAGTGATTAGTGCGCACTGGGGCCGTCACCTGTGTTCAGCCCCGCGCGCGCGCGCGCGCTGCTGCATGAGGTCATAATTAAACACCACCGGCTGCGTGGACTGAGGGGTCGGGACTCCAGAACCAGGGGGTCGCACAGGGAGCAGGGACAACATGACCACCTGCCCGTGGCCAGCAGAGCTGGGAGGGACACTGGGGTCCCACGGACAGGGAGGCGCCTCCACGGTACAGATTCCGAAAATGCCAAGCTGCCCGGGCCATGGAGGTTACGCCCCGTGCTAAACTGCGACGGGCTTTGGAAGGTCGTCATCAAGGTCACCGCGGCGCCGTGGGCATCCTCAAGCGCCGTGGGTGCTCTCCACATGGGTGCTGGGCGCTGTTGCTACGAAACTACGAAACGTGGTCTTCGCGCCCTCAGCAGACGGTGCAGGACAGACAAAGGAAACAGGAAAGAGCTCCCAGCGTGGGAGGGACCACGGACATCTGTGCAACAGACATTCCCTGACCGACCTTGTGTTTGCAAAGTGACCTCCCACGTGCCAAAGCATGAGACACTCGGACAGCCACCAAGAGGAACTTCCCTGTTGCCCAACCTGGATTCCTCGGGAAAACTAGGAGAGTCTCTTCAACAGGAGGCAAGTTTGAATCGTGTGCTGTTCGCAGATGGCACTGATGACAGACCGGCTTCAAAGCAAGAGTGGAGGGCACCTCTTGGACATCAGTGCCCAGAATGACCTCACATCTGTTCTCTGAGCCACCGGGGCCTCCTCAAAGCACGACCCAAGCCAAAGCCCGTATGTTATGTCCTCTCCAAGAAGAGAGGCCGCGTTGCGCACCTCGGGCGCTGAAGGGCTGTGGGAGGGTGGCTTCAGGGCCGTCCTGCGTGGCCCTGTGAGGACAGCGACTGTGGTCTGCAGGGAAATATAATACCATCCTGGGCGTGGTCTGTCCTGGGGGCGTGGCCTCCCGTCGTGGGCGTGGTCTAGCCATTGGGGCGTGGTCCTACTGGGCGTGGTCCACCCTCCAAGGGTGTGGTCTGTTGTGGGCATGGTCTGTCCTGGTGGGCGTGGTCCATCTTGGGCGTGGTCTGTCTTGATAGGCTTGGTCTCCCATCGTGGGTGTGGTCTGCCTGTGAGGGCATGGTCCTTCCTGGGCGTGGTCTGTTCTTGTGGGCGTGGCCTTCCATCATGGGCGTGGTCTAGCCATGGGGCGTGGTGTGTGTGTGTGACTGTCATGGGCGTGGTCTGTCCCGGTGGGCGTGGTCTCCCATCATGGGCGAGGCCTGCCCCCTCATGTAGATGGCCTAGTCCTCCCATCATGGGCGTGGTCTGTCCTGGAGGGCGTGACCACTTGTGGTGGGCGTGGTCCGTCATGGGCGTGGTCTGTCATGGTGGGCGTGGCATCCCGTCGTTGGGGTGGCCCGCCTGTCCCACCACTGGTCCTGAAGCTGCCCTGGAGGAAGGTCCAGGTGTCTCCCTGAGGGAAGCCTCCCGTGCTCCCGCCCTGCAGGGCCTCTGCACGGAGGCCAGTGGAACAGGAGCCGGGCACTGTCCCTCATAGCATTCGGACAACACGGAGCCCTGGGAGGGTGACCAGGAGGCCCGGCCCTGGACACCCCTGGGACATGGAGGTGCAGAACTGTGCAGCCTTGGCTATTCAGAGGGTCGTCCCAGCTGGGAAACCCACCATGTGCCAGTCACCAGTGCTGGCCACACTTCACTGCAGCTGCCGGTCATTATGCGCCCTGGAGCAGGTTGAAGACATCCCCACCCCCGTGTCCACCTTGACACGGGCTGGATCAGAAACAGGGTCTCTGCAGAGGTGGTCAGTGCAGGGTCCTGAGATGGGCTCCTCCTGGGTCAGGGGGCCCTCGTGCCATGGCCATGTCCTCCCAAAAGACAGAGGAGGGGACACAGACACAGAGGAGGAGCCCCGTGGAGACGGAGGCAGAGACTGCAGTGAGGGGCCACCAGCCCAGGGCCACCTGGAGCCCAGGAGCTGGAGAGGCAGGAGGAGCCCCCTGGAGCCCTGGAGGGGGCTCAGCCGGGGACCCTGGTCCAGCCTCTGTCCTCCAGGGTGGGGGCTGGGTTCCTGGTGTTGTGAATGCCCTTGAGTGACCTTGGCACCCTGCCATCTCAGGCCCTCTGAGCTCCACTGAGGCAGCTGTGACAGGCAGTCGCCCAGAGACGACCCAGGGTGCTGCTCACAGACACGTCACTCACTGCCTTCTTCCTGTCACCTCCACCACGGGATTCCAGGGGCCGCTGTCCTGGCAGGACACTTCTGCTCTGCGTCTTCTTCCTTGGAGAAACCTGGTCCATTCCCGTGGAAAACCACGGTGCAGGACACAGAGCCCGGGACGCCCCCCGCCAAAGACACACTTGGGACCCAGGAGAGGACCGTCCGAGGCTCCCTGAGCCGATGACCACCTCGGAGGACAGCAGGAGAGAGCCAGGCCACACAGAAAGACTCCGGTTCCCTGGACGAGTCGCCCTTCCCAGGCTGCTCAGATGCTCGCGGCTTCTGTGGGGCGGAGAGGCCACTCCCGGGCGGGCGCCTGGCTGAGACGGGGCGTCCAGCTACCTGGGTCTCCGACAGGCTGCACCATGTTGTGCACTTTGCTCCCAAATCCACCAAAGGACCCACGTTCACCTGGAGCTTCTTCTCAGCCTCTGCACCGGGGGCCTCTGGGGCTGGGGACTCTCTGGGGTGGGCTGTGCTGTGCGCTGCAGGAGGTGGAGCAGCCTCTCTGGGCCCCACACACCAGGAGCCAGGAGCAGCCCCCTCCTCACTTCTGGCCCCCAGCAGTGTCCCTGGACATGCAGTGTCCCCTGAGTGGGGGGCAGCCTGGTCCCCACCTAGGTGTGGCTGTCCTGAAATCCTCAGGGCTCTTCGGCCCATCTCAGCGTCCGTGGGAGCCGCTTCCTCTCTGTGAGCAGGGCCCTGTTCTGGGAACCCTCCGGGTCGATGTCTGTGCCCAGGGAGTCCTCTGCCGGCTAAGGCCTGGACTGGATTCTGCAGCACGACGTGATTTTACCTTATGAATCTCGGACCCAGAGCTGAGCAGACCCCAGCAAGACGCTCAGACCGCGGGTCAGCCCCACCTGCAGGAAAAGAAAGAACCCCACTCCCGGGGCCTGAGCGGGCAGCAGCAGCCGGGGGCAGCCTGTACCACGGGAGGGACCTCGGGGCAAATGCACAGGAAGATGGGTGGCAGTGCCTCCCGTCACAGCAGATCAACAACGACGAGTTCATGCCAGAGCATGAGAGACTCAGGTCAGCTACCAAGAAGAACTTCCCTGTTGCCAAACACTGGGTAACTCATCTAAACAGGAGGTGAATTGGAAGGAGTGGATCACTGTGTGCCAATCACAGACGGGCATCCATGACAGATGAGCTTCCATCTGGCGCCCACTCCTACCAACTGAGCACCCCAAGATCCTCAGGCCAGAGTTGGACCCTGAGTCTGAGGATGGAGGTCAGCATGGAGGGCACCGTTCCCATTAGGGACATCAGTGGGTGCTGGGTCCCACCTCGACAGGTCGCACTTGGTAGGTGGTGGGCCCTGTAAGAGATAGAGTGTGTGAGAGGAAGTGAGGTCATTGTGGGTGTGGCCATGAGGAGGACACTAGGACCTCAGGCTCTTCCTCTTCCTCCCTTTCACTTCCTGCCCATGAGGTAGAATGGCGGTCATGAGCCCCGGGCCCAGCCATCATGACCCAGCTGCTCCCCCACCAGAGACCCAAAGTCAGAGGGTCCACTTAGCAGAGACCAGAACCTGCAAAACCTTTCATCTTCACAAGGCGATGGTGTCGGGCATTTCTCACAGTGACGTGACGCTGACCGTCACAGGACCAAGGCCAGGGGCAGGTTTGCATCCTTGGTGAAGACGGCCTTGCGTCTGGGCGTGGAGGGCTGGACCAGGCCCTGGTTGCCCAGGGTGACCTTGGGGGACGCTGGTGATTCAGAGGTCCACGGCTGCCCAGCGGGGAAATTCTCAGGGATCCAGTCTCGCGGGGCCCCGTCCCCTCCGCCCCAGCCCCAGCGATGGCTCCCCAGAGTGGGCTGCAGACTCGGCCGTGCCCCAGCAGCCCGGGCCCCACCCTCCCTCGGAAGCGGGATTCTCCTGGGCGGGTGGCGCTTTGGGAAAGAGGAGCCGGCCCTGGCCTGGTCCTGCCTGGGCGGCCTCCCTCTCTCCCGGCTGCTCTCTGCTTGACCACCCGAGTCCACCCAGCACCGTCCGTCCTGCCCCGGGGCCAGGCCGAGGCTCAGTGGCCGGCCCAGCCCGTCCGCAGACCCGACTGCCCGCCCTGCCCTCCTCTGACCCGGAGCCCACCCCCCTGGGCCGTGGGCAGTTTGAAGCAACGTGGAGCCGCCCGTCCTGACCCGCAGGCCCTGGGA
>NW_026000110.1:131370-133928 GCF_001458135.2 Marmota marmota marmota | reverse complement strand
CTCCAACGCTCCAACGCGCAGGGGCGCAGCGGGTCCCAGACGCAGTTCCCCGACAGCCCGCCCCGTCCTGCAGCGGCGAGGCCCTCCGCCTCCCCGCCTCCCCGCGCCCGCCCCGCGCTCCCTCCTCCCGGCGCCGCGTCTCGCCACCAGGAACAAATGCGACTTGTGATTGAACATCACTTTATTTGCGGGCGCTGTGGTCTCTCCTTATCGCGCTGCGCGCTGCTCGGCTGGGCGGTTAAATTATGTATTAAGGTCAATGTCAAAACACAGCGCGGCGTCACCTGCGGGGAGCCGCCTTTTATGCGTGATTACCGAGGCGCGCGGGCGCTGTCAGCCGGCCCGGGCCGCGCAGCGTGAGGGCCGCCGCTCCGCGGGGCGCACAAAGGCGCGCGCGGTCCCCGAGGAGGCGCCCGCGCTGGATTTACCCAGATAAGCGCGCTCTTGAAAGGCGGCGCCCGCCTCCATCTGAGAGCTGTCAGGTGCACCTACGGAGCCGCGCCGCGAATCAAACGCGCCGGCCGCCGCCCGGGACGCCCCGCGTGTCATGTACGCGCTTGTAGTCGGAGATCTTATGAAGGGAGCCCTGTCAGCAGGAGCGAGCGGGAGACGTGTGGTTTTTACCCTCCCCTCCCCCCTTTTCCTTTAAAAAAAAAAATGCTTCAAAAGACAAGAAGCAAAACTTAGATTTTTTTTTTTCTAGAAACTTCCTCCTTCTAGAAAAAAAAAAAATGAATCACGGGGAGGGGAGATTGGAGAGAGAGGTGCCCCCAGACAGGGAGCTGGGGGTGACTGGGGCTAGGATCCACCCAACCCCTGAGCCACTAAACCCCTGAGCCCCATCCCCAACCCTCTTTCTGTTTCATTTTGCTAAATTGCTGAGGCTGGCCTCCAACTTGCAATCCTCCTACCTCAGCCTCCCCAGTGGCAGGGATTAGAGGTGCATGCAGCACCCCAGGGACCGGCTCTTCCCCTCTCTCCTTTTTTTCTTCCTGAGGAACGTCTGCTCCATGGGTTCCAGGTTTTTTTTTTTTTTGTTGTTGTTGTTGTTTTTTTAATTCTGTGTGAAGTGTCTTCCTTTTAAAACATAAAGTGGATTTATTTTTGTCTTAACGGGCAGATTTTTAAAAGGCACATATTTATCGTGAGTTTCTCGAGACGTTTTGAAATACGCATCTGGGCAGAGAGGCTGGATGGCGCTAATTAATGTATGCGTTACCCCACACACTTGTCATCCCTCTGCACGGAGAACACTTAAAGCCTATTCTCCGAGCGGTTCTCAGTGTGCAATACATTATTAACAGAGCCGTTAGGCTCCTCGCGAGCAGCTTGGATTTATTCCTCCTGTCGGCGCCAACTTGGAGATCCAGCCTCTCCCCACCCGCCATTGTGCTCCCTGATGCTGTCATCCCAGGACAGACGAGCCCCTGTGTCCTTGGTCCTTCTGGGCTCGGCTTATTTCACTGACCACAATAACATCCTCCGGGGATCTCCAAGCTGTTGCCAATAGATCTGCTTCTTCGTGGCTGAATACTACTCCACGGTGATCACAGACTGACCACATGTTCTCTCTGCACACTCCAGTTCATTGCAGGGACGCGTCTGTGTTGGGTGGGAGAAGCCATCTGCAGAAGGGAGACCCCACCAGGTGCTGTCACATCACCAGGACAAGGGACAAAAATTCCTCTGAAAATCTGAAGTCCAGAGGCCACATGTGCCACAGCTCGGTTCTCGCGCAGGCGACTCACGGGCACACGTGCAGACACTGTGTGTGTGACCCAAGCCCTTTGTCACTGGATCGAAGTCTGGGGACATCTGCTGGGTACAGCTATGGGCAGAGGAGGGTCAGAGGGAGTCCCAGTGTGGGAAAGGCCACTGCTCCGTCTGGTGGCCCTGGGGGCTGCGCCCTGGGATGGTGCAGTGTCCAGCCACGGATCCCACTGCCCCAGCGTCCATGGGGACGATCGCACCTGACGTCCCCTTCCCTTTATGTCCAGTTAGTGTCCTCGTTGGATTTCCTCCCCGAGTGGCTCCAACGGCGCGTCTTGGTGATCTCTGGGGGGCTCGGGTGGAGCCGGAGCCCTGCCTGATGGGGCTGTCCCTCCAGACAGGGCAGCCAGCAGGAGGCCACCGAGGGGACCGGCAGGGCCCCTGAGCAGGTCCCACAGGGGCCGACGGGTGGGTGGGCTGGAGGCTCACAGGAGGGACAGGGCCAAGGGGGCCTCAGCTCCGTCTCTGGGACCAGGGGACTCTTCCTCCCTCCTCCCTCCCTCCTCCCTCCTCCTTCCCTTCTCCCTTCTCCCTTCTCCCCTTCCCTCCTCCCTTCTCCCTCCCCTCCTCCCCTCCCTTCTCTCCTCCCTCTTTCTCTCCTCCCTCCTCCCTCCCTCCCTCCTCCTCCCTCCCCCCTCCCTCCTCCTCCCTCCCTCTTCCTCCCCCCTTCCCTCCCTTACCCCTTCCCTCCTTTCCTTCTAATAAATAAGAGTCCTGTTAAATACAAATCCCAGGGCTGGGGTTTAACTCAGTGGTAGAGTGCTTGCCCAGCACATGTGAGGCCCTGG
>NW_026000110.1:126166-127991 GCF_001458135.2 Marmota marmota marmota | reverse complement strand
CGCTGGCTGCTGGGCACGTCCACCTTCCCTTCCCGGGCACCGGCCGTGGGCCTGTGAACCGAGCCACAATGGCTCCCGACGTCCAGGCCTGATTACCGCCAGCCTGGCCTGGGCGGCTCCTCTTACCAAACCTCTGCGTCGTCGTACCAGGAGCGCAGACTGGGCGCGGTGCTGGCGAGTCCCAACGACCGGCAACTACCCAGCCTCCCAGGCCCGGGCTGTGGGTGCCGAGCCCACGTCCAGCAGGGTCCCCCACAGCCCTGACTCGCCCCTGGCCACCTGGCCAAGCCGTTGACCCCTCTGACCTGCCTGGACGCTGAGTGGCTGGTGCAGGCACGGTAGGCAGCCTGGGGGCCTGGTCAGGTGGCCACTCTGCCTGGGCCCAGGAAAATCAAGGTGGGGGGGGGGTTGTAAGAGCCGACTCCATGTCCCCGAGATGGCCCGACCATCCTCCCCCACATGCACAGAGGACAGACCTGACCCCGTCTGCCAATCTCACAGGCCAAGGACGCAGCTGTGGCCCCGCTGACCACAGTGCACCCTGAGCCCCTGTGGCCCAGCTCATGAGGGTGCTGACCTCCTGTATGGAGGTGGGGGTGCATTTCCCATAGCTGGGGTCCCCAAGTCTAACCCTGTACCCCCAAGGTAAGCTGGGACAACCATCTGGCCCTCTCACAGGACCAACTGTGTCCCCTAAGACACCCCCTGCAGCCCTGGCCCCAGGACCTTGGGACGTGCTGTGGGTGGAGACGGGTCTTGGCAGAGGGGATGGGGGTGCAGTGAGGTCCCAGGGTGGCCCTGACCCAGCAGGACTGGGGTCCTCGTAGAGGAGGAGATGAGGACACAGACGCACACAGAGGGACGGCCCCGGGAGGAGACAGGGAGAAGACGGCGGCTGCCAGCCCAGGGGAGAGGCCTCGGGAGGAGCCACTTCTGCCCACACCTGGACCTTGGACCTCCAGCCTCCAGGACGGGGAGATAGACCTCTGCTGATCTAACCACCCACTGTGGGGCTTCGCTGTGCAGCTCGACCTTGAATGGGCACAGACTCCCCTGAGCCACCCGAGTTCGCCAGCAAAATGAGACCAAGCCGTGCCTTATGGTCCCTCATGCCACCAGCACAGGGGCATCAAGGTGCCCGTTGTTGGCTGGAGGAGAGGCAGAATGTGATCCAGGGGAAATGTGATCCACGTCTGGCCAAGCCCAGCTGCATCCTGGGTAAGATGGCGGGGCCCTGGGCCACGCTGGGGGCCATCATCCAGACCCACCCACCTGTCCACCAAGGTCCTCTCAGTAGCCACGGGATCCCAGACGTGGGAGAAGTCAGGCAGTGGGCAGGTGAGGCGTCCAGCACAAAGGGCACTTCTCCCAACACAGGAGGTGACGTCCAGGTGGCAGCGTCCTGAGAGCAGGGGACAGTCACCACCAGGGTGTGGGAGGACACCCCAGCGCCATTGTGTTTGGAGAAATTTCCAACCATCTGTCCCCAGCTGAGGAATGAAGAAGCCTCGCCCAGCAGCCCCTCGAGCGCGGGATCCCCAGGACGGTTCACGAGGTCCGTCCAGCAAAGCAGGAAAAGGCTTGAGAGACATAGGAGAAGCTTCCGGAGCAAGAGAGCAGCAGCTCCCCGGGTCCTGCAGAAATGTCCTGGGGATCGGGACCAAGGGTCAGGTCCAGGTGGCTGGACAGAGAAGTGAGACCTCACGTCCACCACACCTCTCCCGCAGGACAGAGGGGGGGCACATGCCAAGGTCAAGGACAGACGCTGGAAATGGGACCAGGAGGAGGGGGATGGGGGAGGAGGAGGAGGAGGAGGAGGAGGAGG
>NW_026000110.1:110755-120194 GCF_001458135.2 Marmota marmota marmota | reverse complement strand
CCAGGATGGAGAAGCTGGACCAGGATGGAGAAGCTGAAGCAGGATGGAGAAGCTGAACCAGGATGGAGAAGCTGGCCCAGGATGGAGAAGCTGAAGCAGGATGGAGAAGCTGGACCAGGATGGAGAAGCTGGACCAGGATGGAGAAGCTGAACCAGGATGGAGAAGCTGGACTGGACGGAGGAGGAACTGGGAGCTGGGGGCGCATTGGAACGAGGGCTGCAGAAAGAGTCACAGGTAGCACAGGGGCCTCTGGGCACCTGGATGAGGGGTCCTGAGTGACATCAGGAGAGGCGTGAGGGAGCAGGGGTGGGCCACCCCCAGGCGTATTGGTAGATGGCACCGTCAGGGGCTGCTGAGCAGGTGACCGTCCTCGGGAGACATTTGGGGTGAAGGACCCGGGTCCAGGGCTGAGGGGACGGGGGAGGGAGGGTGCAGGAGGAGGAAGCCTGAGGAGACCAGAAGTGGAGTGGACGGTCCTGCTGCAGAAGGGACCAACCCACGGCCACCAGCCATGTCACAGGGAGCGTCTGTGCCGCGAAGCGTCCTTCAGGGAAAAAGAACGAGGGGGAAGTCCCTGGGGGTGACACCGTCCTGGGACACGGGAAGCGGCTCCCAGGACCCGCCCTCGGCGGGAGGGAACCTGGGGACGGCTCGGAGACACCTGGGAGGGTGGCAGCTGCCCTGCAGGAGAGCGGACCCCAGTTCTGCTTCCCCACAACGCTGACCGCCGCGTCCCCCCGGGCATCTTTAAGGTCCGTCCAGACGGGCCGTCTCCACAGAGTCCCCTCCTCATGTCCCGTCCAGCTCCGTTGCCCAGCCTGGACCAAGCCGACTCCCTCCCTCAGAGGCCACCCTCCCACGGCAGCCCCGTCCACACACCGTCCACCTCGAGGAATGCACGCCTGTGGGGCCAGACCGCGCCTGTGACTGGGCACGCAAAGCCACGCTTCCCTCCACCTGACCCCTGTCACCTCTGTGTCTGGGCACCATCACTCCACATCCCTGTCTGTCCATCATCTGTCCATACCTGTCCATCATCCATCCGTGTCAGTCATCTACCTCTCACCTGTCGTCTACCTAGACCTATCAGTCATCCGTGTCTGTCCATCACCTGTCTATCAAACATGGACGTCTGCATCTATCAGTCACCTGTCAATCATCTGTGTCTACCTCTGTCTGTCAATCATTTCTCCATGTCTATCCGTCACCTGTCAATCTCTGTCTCTGGTTCCAGATAATCTCATTTATCACCACTTTTTTTGGTACCAAGGATTGACCTCAGGGACCCCCGACCCCTGAGCCCCGTCCCCAGCCCTGTTTGGCATTGTATTTAGAGACAGGGTCTCCCTGAGCCGCTCAGGGCCTCCCTGGGGCTGAGGCTGGCTGTGACCTCGCCATCCTCCTGCCTCGGCCTCCCCAGCTGCTGGGATGGCAGGCGTGGGCCCCGGCGCCGGCTTCATTATGACTCTTAACGGAGGCAACACACGTCCGTCCACAGGGAAAAGCTCCTGCGAGGCAGCCGCGGTCACTGGTCACTAGGAAACGCAGGTTTGCACCGCAGTGTTTGTCCACCCCTCTGGAAAGTGGGCCAGGGACGCTTTCCTGACGTCAAGAAAAACCTACGTGGAAACCCGAGGCCAGCGCCTGCGGACTACAGCGAGGGTCAGCGACGACGGCTCAGGGTCCCGCCCAGCTGGAGACCACCCGGAGCCCATGGCCACCCAAGACCCACCCCGGGTGATGACAACCCGGGGTCTGAGGCTCACGAACCGTCTCTAGGCGGACAGGGCACTGGACGTGGAGGACAGCGCTGCGGACAGCGTGCTGGTCTGATGACCAGCGTCCTGGAGCACAAGGTCAGCTTTTCCCATAACTGCCACCGTGTGCGGTGACCGTGGCTCCCTGGAGCAGGCCGGCAGCGTGCAGAGCCCAGGCTCGGCCCAGGTCAGGAAGCCACACTGGACACACACCCCAGGACAGCAGGCTGCAGGGCTGAGCTCCCCAACTGTCCTCGCCATGCATGGGGGGCAGTGGGGGTCAGTGGACAGGACCGTGGGGACAGGCCTAGGGACTGTGCTCCCCATGCCCATGGGGTGAGGGTCAGCACGTGGACAGGACTGTGGGGACAGGCCCGGGGACTGTCCTCCCCATGCCCATGGGGTGAGGGTCAGCACGTGGACAGGACTGTGGGGACAGGCCCGGGGACTGTCCTCCCCATGCCCATGGGGTGCACCCTCCGTGGGGTTGACATTCCTGAGCTCCTGGACCCTGTGTCCAGCTGTCCCCTTCCTGCCTGGTTGGTGTGCTGTGGTGATCTCAGCGTGGCCGCGGTCACTCTGACCCTCTGCACGGAGAGCGACGTGACTTCTCGGCTGAACCGAGCAGGCCCCCGTCACCTGGCCTCTGGTTGGCAGCCCCAGGAGAGAAGCCCGCGGTTCCCTGAGCCCAGCTGTCACCTGCCGTGGCCGGCCACCAGGGACCTGGGGTTCAGCTCCCAGCAACCCCTGCTGCAGCCGTCCTGCTGGGCGCCACGGTGACCCTGCCAGCCGCCCTCTCTCCGAGGCTCCCCAGGACCCTGAGGGACGGTAAGCTGGGGACTCGGCCCCCAGGGCCCCAGGGGAGGGTGACGGCCGCTGCGGTCTGTGCACATTAGTGAGTCCTGCCCACCCCGGAGAACCCCCAGCCCCAGAGGCCCGCAGTGCAGAGGAGACTGCAGGACAGAGTCTCTGTCTATCATCTGTCCACCCAGCTGCCGTGTGTCTGTCTGTCATCTATCATCCATCTATCATCTATCTGTCATCCACCTGTTCTGTCTGTCTACTTATCTATCTATCTGTCATCCACCTGTTCTGTCTGTCTATCGACCCATCTATCATCTATCTACCCAGCTGCCTATCATCCATCTTTCTGTCATCCACCACTCCTGTCTAGCTGGTTGTCCCCTGGGGTGGGCTTGCTCCTGGCACCTGGTGGGGGGACCCAGGCCGCTGCTCCCCACCCTGACCAGCCACACGTGCTCCCCAAGGTCCCAAGGGCCGGGCTGGGGCTTTGTTCCCGCTCAGAGTCCCCAGGACTGGGAGGCGCCTCGTCTCCGGGGGCCCTGGCGTGGACATTTTCCTGTGCACCGTTCGGAGGTGTCCTGCACATTGGCACGGCTGCGGCTGCACCACGACACCACCAACCCCCCCAGATTCCTCCTCCACCGTGTGAAACTCGAGGTCCGACCCCGCTAAGCACTAATTCCTGGTCCTCTCCCCCAGCCCCAGGCAGCCACCAGTCCACTCTCTGTCTCCTCGACACTGAGGACGCTGTGGATGTCCTGAGTGACATCTGCAGTGTTGGTCCTTTGGTGACTCACGTATCTCCTGAGCCTCAAGTCCCCCCGGGTCCAAGCTGGAGCAGATATCAGAGCTCCGCTCCTTTTTCCTGGCTGTATAATACTCCACCACGTGCATGGCCCACGCTGTGGTTCCAGGCGGCCTGTTTATGACATCCGGTTAAGCAGGGCCGGGATTTCTGAGGCTTCCTTGCTCTGAGGACTCCCTCTTCTCACAGGAGATGCATCAGGAGGTGGTCTTTCAAGGCAGCGTTGGCAGGTGACATCTTGGGTAGGAACCTAGCGGGACCAGACTGGTGGGGAGAGTCCTGTGTCTGGCTACGGCTTCGCCCCAAGGCCAGCGGGCTCCTGGCTCCCCGGTTGGCAGCCTTCGCCCCAGCCCGGCCCCCCAGGCCCCCCAACGCCCTCCCCCCAGCGGCCAGCGAGTCTGGGCGCCCCAACATCACCCCAGCAGCCGGCTCTTGGCCCCCCGGGGTCCCCGTTTCACCCGGGAAACTTCCACAAGTGGCTTCGGTCTTCGTGGTCCCGTCCCCTGGACCCCTCAGACCCCAGGGGCTGCGACAGCAGGGAGTGGCCGGCTGGGAAGTCCACCCGCAGCTCAGGAGGGACGGGGCAGCAGGAGAGGCCGGATCCGTGACCTCAGAAGGGCCCTGGGTCACCGGGCTCTGCAGAGAGGCCACCGTCATGCCAACAGGAGTGTCCCCGGCAGAGCTCGGGTGCCAGAGGGGGAGGGACCTTTGCCCGGCGGCCCCGGGGGCCTGAGGGTGTCCTGATGGGGACGGTGGCTGCGGGGGAGGGCCGGGGTCTGTGGGTCACTGGAACCTGACGCCGCAGCCCGTGTCCCCCGCTGACCTCGAGTGAGGCCCCCGGCGCGGGCTCTGGGGAGGGAAGCCGCCACTTCCTGGGGCACCGCACGGGGGCAAGGGGCGCCTGCCACCTGGGCCCAACGGAAGACCTCGACCCCAGAGCCCCGGGGGCGGGAAGGGTCAGAGGCGGGAAGGGCCGCGGGTCCGCGGGTCGCGAGAACAATGGGGAGGAACCGGGTCCTGCCAAAGCCCCGCGCGCGCCTTTCCGTGGGCGGCAGCGCCACCGTGTGGCTGCTGGGGAACAGGCAGGCACGTCGCTGGGGCCGCCGAGTTGTCCCCTCCCGGTCCCCAGAGCCTGAGTCACAGAGGAGAGGCGTCCTCCACCCAGGACGGGCTGAGTCCCGGCCTCCCCCGAGCCCGTCTGGGGAGGACGATGACCCGATCCTCAGGCTCTGCACAGACGTCGGGGGCGATATTTAGGGACAGGGGCTCCACCCGGGTCTGCAGAGCCCGGGGAGGCAGGAGCCCAGCCCCGGGGTCCTGTCCACAGTGCAGCCGAGGGAGCAGCCAGGGCTGGTCAGCTGCAGATGGGACAATGTCCCCAGAGACGTCCTCATGTCATCTCCTGGACCTGACCCCAAGTCAGGCCTCCTGGGGGAAGGCACCCAGTGTGGGCTTGCTCCCAGCACTAGGAGGACATTGTTGGGAGGGTCTTATGTCACCATATACCGTCCCCCAGGTCCAACCGTGTTGTCACAGGTGAGGGGAGCCCACTGTTTTCCTGGCTGCGTACTATTCCCTGCCTGTTTTCTCCATCTGCGCGTGTGCTGATGGACACTGAGGTCACTTCGTAGGCTGAGCTGTGCACAGAACCGGGAGCGCCGGTGACACTGCGATGGCCTAATATAGACAGCTGACGTCCTTTTAAAAGTAGCATTTTAAAAAAATGTGATGGTGTCCCTTTGAAAACATGACCAAGGGTCCCTGTGCCCTCAGCTGCAGCATCCCGGCCCCTGCGCTCCGTGGGACCCTCTTCCAGGGTCACAGACGGAAACCAGGCAGGGTCACAGCACACGGCCTGTCGGGGTGGCAGAGCCCCAGGCTGGACGGCCACCACGCTCTGCTCCTGTGACGTCATCAGGGTCCCCAAGGGCCGGGAGGTGGGGATGGGGACGGTCCCGGGGTCCCTGTGAGAATGCAGAGAGGGGGGACGGACCCCCAGGGAGGTGCCACGCGGGGCCAGCTGGGTTGGGAGAAGCCGGGTCCCCTCAGGCCACCTGCTCGGGGGGAGCCCAGCCTGCAGCAGACGGCCGTGACCTCGGGGCCGAAGAGTCACCAGGACTTCAGCAGCCAACGGTGAGGACACCGAGCAGACTCGTGGTGCAGGTCCCCAGGGTTGGGCAGAAACCTGGGGACAGGACGCAGAGAGGTGCCAGGCCAGCTCCCCGGGAGGGAAAGGGGTCCTGTGGGGTCAGGGAGGAGGACCTGGCCGCAGCTGCCGCTGGCCACGACCTGGTGATTCTCCGTCCCAGCCCCACGGGCTGCGGCCAGAGCAGGATCCGAACTGGCCTCCCCTCTGCAGCCCCCGGGGCGGGTCCCAGGCCAGCTGCCCGCAGGCCCCGCCAGGCCTCCCACCCCGCGGCCAGCCCGCCTCCTTACAGGAAGCACCTGGGTGGCGGGGAGGCCGGAGGCTGAGGCCGGAGGATTAGCGCGTCCATCCGGCGTCTGCAGCTGTGGGCAGCGTGGGCCAGCTTGGCCGGGCCAGTGTTTTCCTAAGCACCGCCCCTGTGATGTGGGAGCCGCCGGGTGCTTTGGGGACACTTGCAGGAGCCCCTTCACGGTGTTTGTGCAGCTTGAGAGGAGGCTGCTGGCTCGGGACTTGGAGGCCACCACAGAGAGACCCGGGTAGGGAGGCCGCTGTCGGGAAAGGGCCGAGGCCGGGTCAGCGGGGTGCTCCTCCGGGACCCGGGTGGCATCGATTCTGGGGAGCAGGGGGTCCGTCCCCAGCCACATCAGACTGACAGGCGCGTGGAGGGCCTTAATAGTGGCCGTGACCTCTAAGGAGGGCGGCTTGGCACTCGGGGTGGGGACTCCGGGCTCCCTACCAGGGACATCCAGGAGGTGCCCGCAGGTGACCCCGACTGCCCAACGGGGCGGCCAGCACCGTGTCCACTCGTGCAAGGTGGGCTTCGGCGCCGGGGACCCCGGGCTCTGGGGTGGCCTCCGCTCTGGGGCGGCCTCCGCTCTGGGGGGACGCGGCGGGGCTCGGCCTGCGCTTCCCCGAGGAGCCGTGGGCAGCCGCAGCGGCTGGAATGCTCCGGGCTCGTAAAGGTTCCACCGGCCCGTAAAACGCCCTTTACGAGGCCGCGTCCACTTAGCCAGGGTTTCCCAGAACCGCGAGGTCCCAGCAGCCGCGCGAGCCAGCCCGAGGCCGTCGGACGTGAGCCGACCTGGGCTCGGTGACCACAAGCCACGCCGCAGACCATGACCCTCAGCAGGCGGATGGCTGGCGGAGGAGAGGACAAGGCCAGGCCCGGGGCAGCGAGAAAGGCCAGCGCGGAGGGATTGGGCCGTCTCCGTGCGCGCACGCGGCCCCCCCCAGGAGCTGCCCCCCCGCGGGTCAGGACCGCGATGGCCAAGCCATCCAGAAGACGCGGTGTTGGAGGACACGTGCAGAGATGGCAGCCCCGTGTGCAAACAGGGCACGGGGAGCGGGCAGTCTCTGGGGAGAGCGAGGAGGAAGTCCACTGGTCACCTGCAAGTTCCCTTCTGGGACTCCTCTGCAGAGAATCGCAGCCCAACAAAGCCCCTCAACAGCCTCATGGACGGCAGTTAAACGAGCAATCAACTGAATGTCCATCAGAGGGCACACGGACGAGCAGAGTCCGGCCACAGAGGGGAATATGACACGGCCATGAAAAGGACTGCCGCTCTGACACCTGCAGATGGGCCTTGAAGCGTGGTGCTTGGTGGGACAACCCAGGCACAGACGACCCCACCCCTAGAGCCTCAGACCCACACCGTCCTGGAGGGAAGGAGTGGGGTGTGCCCGGCCAGTTTTGCAAAATGAAAAAATTTCCCCCGAGATGGACCGAGCAGGGGCCTCCCTTCCTCTGGGTCCCACCGCGGGAAAGATCTGAGCCTTTGGATTCTCTCCAGCCGCATTCAGTAGGTGGCTGACGGGTTTAAAAAGCGCAGGACGGTTTGTGGCATCTGGCGTCTGCCCTGAAATCTAACGAGGGACCTCGAGCTTGTCTTAATTAACGGTTTTGAAGTCCGTGCCTCCAGCCGCTGGGTGGTTCATACCACCCGCGTGTTATTGGTGGGAACTTTATTGTCACCTGGAATGAACCCGAGTTTACAGCCCAGAGGCTGGCCCAGGCTCTGAGAGGCGTGCACAGAGCCAGGGAGGTGTGTGCCAAGAAAGTTCATGTCCTACTGGGTCCAGAAAAGCAGGGCGGGGGAGGACGGGGACGGAAACCCAGATGCCATCGCTGTGTGTTGGAGTACGCGAGTTGGTCTCTGGATGTCCCTTTACCAGCCACGCCAGGTACCTGGCACTCACCTCTGTATGGCCGGAGACCCCAAAGCACTGTCGACCGTAGCCCAGCCAGGTGGGGTGAGGCACACCTGTCATCCCAGCGGCCTGGGAGGCTGAGGCAGAAGGATCACAGGTTGGAGGCCAGCCTCAGCAACTTAGTGAGGCCGTAAGCAACCACCAAGTTCACTGTGGACCTATTCGCCAAGGTGTGGAAGCAACCCATCAGAGGATGAGTGAACTATGTGGAGATGTATGTACACATATATTAAACACACCCACCCACACAGTCTGTTTCTCTCTACATATACCCACACACATATGATTTACAGTGGAATACTATTCAGCCATGAAAAAGGGTGGAGTCTTGTCATTTGCAGCAACATCGATGAACGGCAGAACATTAATTGACAGAGCCAGGCACAGGAAGACCGGTTCCACCCAAGCCCCTCAACCCTCGCCTCCTAAGGGCACTGGTCACTTGGCTTTCTAGCAGGGTCCTCTGGAGCTAACTCGGGCAGCTTGACTCGTTTCCTTTTTCCTGGGTATTTCCTGTGGCCCTAAGCAGCTCAGCAAGACGTCCTTTGTCCTGGGCAAAGGACACTAACCCTAACCCTTTTTTTGCTGTATTTTCCGGCGGTGCTGGGAATTGAACCGAGGACCACTAGGCCAGCGCTCTGTCACTGAGCCACCCCCCGCCAGAGCTCCTTCATTGGCAAAGGGTGCAGACCTGCGGAGGTCAGAGCCACCCTGGGTGTTCTGGGGCCCAGAAAGGCGAGGGTGCACACTCCGTGTTCCTAAAATGACCCACGGTGCAGAATCCCGTGCATCCACCCACTGGGGTCAGTGACCCGCTGCAGTAGTGGCGTGGACACTGCGTGGACGCTTTGTCAAGGTCGCTGCGCTGTTCAGGGAACAACGAGGAGATTCACATGCTGCCGGGTCAACGGGGGGGGGGTTCCGAACTCCCCCACGCGCGGGTGTAGTCGCCGCCCTCGCTCCAGCTGACCGCGGTGTGCACTTGGCCCGGCCTGAAAATGCAGAGCGGGATCCGCCAGGCTGCGTGGCCAGAGCGGGGCGGGGCCGAGGAGGGGGACGTGGACCCCGGGTCACATCTGTGCCAAGGCCCTTGTCCCCAAGACACGCGAGGGTCCAAGGGGCTGAGGCAGGAGGCAGGAGGCAGGAGGAGGCTGCGCGCAGCCGGGGCTCAGGCGAGACCCTGCCTCCGGGCAACGCAAGGGCGCGCGGGTCGCCCAGGGGTCCTCCCCGCGGGCCTGGCCAGCCCTGGCCTCGGGTTTCGGAATCTCAAGATGTCCCCTGCAGTCCCGGGATCTGCCGAGTTCGCGGGGCTTGGCACGTCGCAGACTGCCCCGTGGTTTGTTAGGGCTGGTTCCCGGGCAACGGCGACAGCCGGCGCAGGACACCTGGCCCCGGCTGACCCGGCTATTAATACCCGCGTCTCCGGGCGACGGCGCCAACAGCCCGCAGCTGCCGCGCACCGACGGGGGCTGCAGAGGAGCCCGGAAAGGACGCGGCTGAGCGCGCGGGTCCCCGCTCCGGCCCCCTCCCCCGGGCCCCCTCCCTCAGGGTCCCCTCCCCCGGGCCCCCTCCCTCCGGGTCCACCCCTGCGCCCCAGCCCCCATCGCAGCTGGCCGCGCGGCCCCCAGGGCACAGCCCGACCCCAAGCCGCCAGCCCGAGTCCCCTCCCGGACCCAGAGCTAATTTGGAGGTGGGACATTCCCCGGGACTGAGGTCAG
>NW_026000110.1:108130-109443 GCF_001458135.2 Marmota marmota marmota | reverse complement strand
GGCCCCTGCGCTAAGCTGTCGCTGGCCTCCGGAATGCGAGGTCGCCTGCGCCAGGTGAGCGGCCTCGCCCTGCTCCTGGCCGCAGCCTCGCGGCCGTTTTTAGCCTGCTAAGCCCGGGCCTTGGCTGCTCTGGGATTCCTGGTGCCGGGCCTCGGGGGCAGCGTCCGCAGCTGTGCCCGGGGGCGGGGGCCAGCTCCATTTCTGTTTCCGCCCAGCGGGCCGCAGGCTGCCCTCGCTAGGTCCTCCTGTAGGTGGCGGGGCACCCTGACCTGGTCAGCGACGGCCCTGAGCGAGCTCCACTCTTCCTCCCAAGTCCTGTTGGCGGACCAGCCTCTCTCCCTCCAGGTCACCAAGGGAGGTGCCACTTTACGCTCGAGATAAGGCAATCCCGCTCCTACTACAAGGCAGCCCTGTGGCCCACATCAGCCAGTAAGCCCCAGAGGGCCTCCACCCCCCAGCAAATCAGGGGCTCTGTGCCCCAAGGACACCCCAAGTCCATGCACATCTGACCCACTCGACCATCTCCCAGGGTCCAGCCTGCCCCCTCCTGGGCTCCCAACCCCCAGCTCCCAGGACCGCCCTCTCTCCCAGGTACAGTCCCGCCCAGCTGCACACTCCCAATCCTCTCCTGGTGCTGAGAGGCAGAGACCCAGGCAGAACTTGGTCCACACCGTGGAGTAGTACGCAGCCATGAAAAGGAGTGACGACCTGACACCGGCCACAGGGTGGACAGACCCTGAGGACCTGGAGGTGCTCAGTGAGAGAATCACACGTAAAGGTCCCCACAGGGTGTGAATCTGTCCATTCAGAAGGTTCACAACAGGAAACTCAAAGAGACAGGACATGGGTCAGGGTCGCCAGGGGCCGGGCAGGAGAGCCGGGAGTGGGTGCTACCTAAGGTACCAGGTGGAGGGAACGTTCTGGGACTTGACAGAGGTGACAGTCGTGCCACATGGTGAGTGTGCTAGACACCACCCTGCCACACACTTCAAAGCCTGATTTAGGTCTCTTTGTTCCTTTAGGGACTGACTGCCCAGCACCCCACACGGTAGCCACACCTGTCATTCTGCAGCTTGGGAGGCTGAGGCAGGAGGATTGCACTGGAGGCCAGCCTCAGCAATTTGGCCAGACCCTCAGCAACTTAGCAAGAGCTTGTCTCAAAATAAAAAGTAAAAAGGGGCCTGGGGACGGGGCCCAGTTCGAGCACCCTGGGGTCCATCCCTGGCACCAACGCGGCCACCACGTCACCTGTTTCCTAGGTGACCCACACAGCTCCTTCCCTGCTGGTGTGTCCCATCTATGAAGCTCCCCGC
>NW_026000110.1:95775-103079 GCF_001458135.2 Marmota marmota marmota | reverse complement strand
CCCCCTCCGCAGCTCGGGGACACACGGGGGCCCGCGGCTCACTTCAGGCTGGACCCGGCCCACGTAGAGTTGGCACAGACCCCGCTGTCCCCTCTGAGCCCCCGACATCCGTGGGGTGGGGTGCCCCCGACCTCCCTCCTCTGAATCGCTGGCCACCGAAAAGATTCCTGCGGAAAGCCATGGGGTCCCCTCCCCCTCCCCCTCCCAGCACTGGGCCCCGTCTGCACGTCCACGTGCCGTGACCTTGCACACAAGGTCACAGGTCTGCAGCCTTGCAGAGGTCAGTAGAGACAGGGTCAGGGGCACTGCCTTTGCTGTCGGTGAAGTGGGCGCCACCCAGAAAGAAAAGGCTCCTCCGGACGCGGCCTTGGAAAGCGGCTTTGCAGCCGGGGGCAGCGCACGCCTGTCCTCCTGCAGCTGGGGAGGCCGAGGCAGGAGGCTCGGGAGTCGGAGGCCAGCCTCAGCCACGTAGCGAGGCCCTGAGCCACGCAGGGAGACCCTGGCTGTCAACAGACCTGAGAAGGGCCGGGTTCAGTGGTCAGCGCCCTGGAGTCAGTCCCTGGTGCCAAGAAAAGAAGTTTGAACAAGAGGATGAGCAGAAGTGGGGTGCAGACCGGAAACCCCTGGCTCCCGCCAGAGCCCAGAAGAGCCTTTGGAAGCGTCCCCTCCGACGTGCGATGGCAACCCTCCGGCACACGGGGTGGCTTTGGCCCTGGCTCCCGACGTGAGCCCCGAGGCCCAGGTCACGGGCAGACGGGGGTGGGACCCGGGCCCTGCTGGGACCCGGCTGCTCCTTGTAGAGATGAGAGGGTTTTGTGTGACTGCGTCAGGGACCCTGGGCGGCCTCAGGATGGGGGCTGGTGGCCAGCGTGTCATGAGGGGTGGGACGCTCAGGTCCACCCCCAGGGACAGGTGGGCGCGGGCTGCAGACGGGGCAGTAATGGAGTGGGTCAGGCCTGCTGAGTGGACGTCCATCGAGTCCCGCATGGGGGGTTCCCTGATAGAGGTGCAGAGCTGTTCTAGCAACGTCCAGCCCCAAGAGGCCCGTGGGAGCTCCTAAGTGACCGCCGTTTGGTCAGCAGGAGGGTGGGCCTGGGACCCGGGGACGTGTGCAGTGGGGAGCATGCTGAGGGTCAGCGGGGTCAGAAACCCACCAAAGGCGCAGGCTCACCCAGAGCAGGGCACCTCGCGGGGGCTGAGGACCTGCTTCCCCCAGAGGCCGAGGGACAGCAAGTGCCTTCGCACAGCGGCTCCTCCCAGGACAGTCACCCCCAGCAAGGGACGGGCTGCACGTGGCAGAGGCAGGGTCCCACAGGGGGCCCGAGGCACTCTGAAAGCTCTCACGCCCGCACTGCTCCTTTTAAAGAGATCAGAGACGGGCGTGTGGGGCAGACCCCGGGGCCCAGCCAGCGGGGAGGCTGAGGAAGGAGGATGGCAAGTTGGAGGCCAGGCTCAGCAACTGAGCGAGGCCCTGAGCAACTTAGCGAGACCCTGTCTCAAAATAAGGAATAAAGGGGCTGGGGATGTGGCTCAAGCGGTAGCGCGCTCGCCTGGCATGCGTGCGGCCCGTGTTCGATCCTCAGCACCACATACAAACAAAGATGTTGTGTCCGCCAAGAACTAAAAAAAATAAATAAATATTTAAAAAAAAAAATAAGGAATAAAGGGGGTTGCGGGTGTGGTCAGTGGGACCCGGAGATGTCTGACCACTCCGTGACCCTCTGGCTGAAAACCAGTGAAATCAACAGAGGGCCACTTGCATGTTCTGCGGACGTCACCTCGGTACAAAATCTGGAAAGGGGAATTTCAGACAGAGCCTGAGAGGTTGTCTGGCGGCATCGCTGTGCTCTGAAGAGTCTGCCCAGGACACTGTAGCCCACGGAGCCGTGCTGAGGGATGACACACAAAATCATATTCACAATGAGCCCTTTGGTGGGCCGTGTTTAATCAGAGATGGCAAATGGGAATTATCGCCACTTAGAGTGTGAACTGAAGACGGAAGGTGCCCCTTGAACACGCATTTGAAATGCAGGCAGCCGTCGGCATCTGCAGGCTCCGGATCCGTAGATTCAGTCAAGCTGGGGTCAGAAATACTCAGGGAAGTGAGGTCGCCTTGGTATTGAACAGGTATAGATTTCTGCCTTCTCCTTATTGCCTCAAGGATACAATGTAGCACTCTGCACAGAACATTTACACGGCGTCGGGTATCACAGGTCATGCGGCCACCACTCAAAGCGCACAGTCAAGCACCACACCATTTATGGCAGGGTATTGAGCTCCCGGGGGTTGTACCCAATGTGTGGGGGCCCTGGACCTGGTGAATTCTTCCCAATGTGCCTTAGGGTGATACACAGGGGGACAGAAGGTAGCCACCTGGACAGGGTCTGCTTCTTGGAGCTGCTAGTTTTAACGCACACCCGCAGATCCAAGCCCAGACCTCGGACCTGTGGCCCAGCGCGGGCGCTGCAGGCTGCCCGGGCCTGCACCAGGACCTCATCTGCGGGGACGCGGTGTCAATTCTGCACGGCCTCCCAAGGATTCATCTTCCTGGCTCCAATCCTCGCTGGGCAGGCGGGCGCTCCTTAGGTCCGGCAGCTTCCCGGGTTCTGCCCAGGAGACGATCCATATTCCTCCACTCACGGTGGCACCCCCCTGCCCCTTGGCCCTGGTAGCGATTCCATTTCACGTTCCCGCGCATTAATTCTTAATTCCTGACCACATTTCCCTCCCCCCAACAACGGAGACGTTATTGGAAAGGTAATAAGAGAAAGCCCGGGTCCCGCACCGCCAGTGCGCTCCAGACCCTTCGCAGAAGATCATGGAGACTTCATTATTTCTTTCAATAGCAGCGCGCACTCCGCCTTTTGATTACGCATTTCCATACGCCATCCATCACCCCGGCCGGAGCGAAACGCTGAATATTCAGATTAAATTGGAACTTTTTCCCTATGAATAAAGAATCTGATTCTATTCTGTAATATACACTGTCTCCGGGGAGAGGAAATTGAGTTGAAGGTTGCTGAAGGCAAGTGAGAAAATTGTATTATCCAAATACAAAATTCTTTTGCTCATCATCAAAACCTGAACCACAGCCGTGGGGGACGAAAGGGTCAGGAGAGAATTCAATTAGAGATGAAAATGGGAAAAAAAAAGGGGCCTTTCCAACTTGTGTTTCCAAACAAGTGGCGCGAGGTGCGCAGCGGGAGGAAGCGGATGCGACAAGGTCCTGCGGGAGAATCAGGCCGCGGGGATGACTCGCCCCCCACCGCTCCCCACCCGGCCCTGCTCCGGGGTGCCTGAACCCCTCGCAGGCCCGCAGGACCCCCGAGGACGCACAGGGCGGTCCTGCGGCTCTGGGGTATGGGGGAGGCAGGTTGCGCCTTGGTCTGCGGCTGCTGCAGGGTCTCAACCATCCTGCGCACCAGGCGCGGCCCCCCAGCTCCCCCCAACTCAAATGCGCAACTTGCTGAGGGGCAGACGCACCCTCCACAGGGGAAAGGAGAGGCCCACAGCACGAGCCACTTAGGGAACAAACGGACCCTTAAACAAAGAGCGGGCCCTCCAGACCATTCCCCGAGGCTAAACAAGCTCCGCTTGTGACTTCCAGCCCCGCCTGACCAAGTGCCAGACACCCAGGGCTTAAACCACAGGAGTCCAGCTCCCCAGTCCTGGAGGGCAGAGGCTGGACCAGGGTCCCCGGCTGAGCTCCCTCCACAGACTCCACCACGGAGGCTCCTCCTGCCTCTCCAGCTCCTGGGCTCCAGGTGGCCCTGGGCTGGTGGCCCCTCACTGCCGTCTCTGCCTGCGTCTCCACGGGGCTCCTCCTCTGGGTCTGTGTCCCCTCCTCTGTCCCTTGGGAGGACACCGCCATGGCATGAGGGCCACCTGACTCAGGAGGAGCCCAGCTCAGGGCCCTTCACTAATGACCCCTGCAGAGACCCTGTTTTCAAATAACCCCCCCCACAGTTCTGGGGTTGGGTAGGGCATGCCTCTCGGGGCACCCAAGCGCCTGGGCTGGCGAGGGGCCAGGACACTAACTTACAGGAAACTGGCTTGTGGCGAGCTACAGTGAGTGTTCACGACGTCACTGCCGACTGTCAACTCTCTTCAGATGTCCTGGTTTCCTCGTGTCCCGGTGAACAGCCCCACCTCACCAGACGGTCCTAAACCCTTCCTGGGAAATCCCCCGCAAAACATGCCCAGCCCTGGGGGTGGCGGGGGGGCAGGATGAGAATCACTCTGGAACCTCATTGTCCACTGGGCAGCGAAGAACGCAGACGCGGAGCGCTCTGTGCGCCCCCAAGACGGGAGCCGGACCCTCACGCGCTCCAGGTGCCGACCGAGGAGAACGCAGACGCGGAGCGCTCTGTGCGCCCCCAAGACAGGAGCCACCTTGAGCACCCAATACGGGAAAGGGACCCTCAGGCGCTCCAGATGCGGGTTTGCCGGGGGTCCCTCTGATGGGGGCTGGCCACCCTCCTCGTCCAGTCCAGCGCCTTTCCAGCTGCCGTGGCGCCCCTTCTTCCTACACCGTCCACAGGGGCTTTCCAGGGGCTTCTCGCCCGCTCTCCTGCACAGCCTCCTCCCTCTTTGTGGAAGTGAAATTCACTGTATGTGAGGTCGACCGTGGGTGGGAGCTCACGGCCTTCAGTTTCCTCTCCAGGTTGTGACCACCACCTCTGCCTTGTTCCAGGTCACGCTCAACCCCAGCAGGAGACCCCTCCCCATTCCCTGCCCAGCCCTGGCACTGACCAATCTGTTTTCTGTCTGCGGTCATTGGCACAGTTTGCTGGACCTGAGACGCTGGACCTCAAAGTGATGTGCCCAAGGGCTAAAGGACAAGAGGAGGAGGGAGTCCCTCCAGATGGACGGCCTCAACACAGACTCGATAAACTGCAGCAGGAAGCAGCCTTCCTGTTCCCCAGCTCTCTGCTGCGGGATCCTGAGCTTCCCAAGGGACGGTGGTCACCAACGTGTACCAGCCTCTCCCACCACTGAGGCCACACGTGGGCCCTGCTGTGAGCTGATCATGCCCCCACTGGCCTCAGGACCTTGGGATGTGCTGTGTGTGGGGGCAGGTATGTGGCCCCAGGGTGGCCCTGACCCAGCAGGACTGGGGTCCCTGTAAGAAGAGGAGATGAGGACACAGACCCACACAGAGGGACGACCCCGTGAGGACACAGGGAGAGGACGGCATCTGTGAGCCCAGGAGACAGAGAGGCCTCAGGAGGAGCCAGCCCTGCCCACCCTGGACCTTAGACCTCCAGCCTCCGGGACAGGGAGATAGACCTCTGCTGATCTAACCACCCAGGCTGGGGGCTTTGCTATGGCAGTCAGATACACAAGCAAACACAATGAAGGCCTTTCTGGATGCCTAAATCAAGGGTCTTGAGATGGGGACATTACTCTGGGTCATCTGAGTGGATCCCATGTCACAACGGGCTCCAAGTGAGAGGGAGACAGAGGCAATGAGGTCAGAGGTGACCACAGAGATGGGGTGACGAGCTGCGAGGCCCGGCCCAGGAGCCCCCATAAGCTGAAAGGCATTAAAATCACGTGGTCACTGTGCCCCCACACGGTGGCCGGGAGCTGGTCAGGTGGTGACCGTTCCTGTCGCTGTAACACTGCCTGGGATGACTGACCGAGAACAAGGAACAGAGCAGAGCAGTTCTTCACCTCGTGGAGAACAAGAGGAAGAGCCCGGGGTCCCAGGATCCCCTTCCAAGCCACACCCCCAAAGACCTAACTTGCTCCCACCAGGCCCCGCCTCTTAAAGGCTACACCACCTCTCGGCAGCACCAAGCCGGGAGCCAGGCCTTTATCACGTGGGGCCTTGGGGACACCCAGGGCCAACCTCTCAGGCCTGTGGCACCCGCTCACAGGCTGGCTCGGCACCAGCGTTCCTCTCCGCAGCTCAGCCCGTAAACACATCGAGACGGGTGACACCGGCAGAGCTTCTCACAGCAAGATGGTCCCCGGGACACGAAGGCCCACGGCGGAAGCAGCACCAAACCACGAGTCAGGGTGAGGGGTGCAGCCTTCCTCTTGTCACAGGAAGGTCCCCTACGCCTGACCCACACCCTTGGGCTCCCGAGGTCCCCCTGGGAGTTGGAATCAAGAAAGAAGCCGCATGTGGTGGCACAAGCCTGTCATCCCAGCAGCCTGGAGGCTGAGGCAGGAGGACAGCCAAGTTGGAGGCCAGCCTGAAGAACTGAGCAAGGCTCTAAGCAAGTGAGCAAGACCCTGTCTCTAAGTAAAAAATAAAAAGGGCTGGGGTGCGGCTCTGTGGTCATGCACCCGTGGACCCCATCCCTGTTAAAAAACAAAGCCAGAGGGCGCCAGAGTGCTCTGGTAAAGGCCGATCAAAATGGAGCAGAACCCGGGCCTGTGCCCATGCCACTATATCCAATGTCTCCTTGGTGACAGAAGAGAAGGGACTCTGAGCCCATCCCGGGTCCCATCTGGGCGTCTGGGATTCTCAGCCCTCCTTGGCTGATGGTTGCCTGGTCTTTGAACGTGCCGTGTCCCAGCAGCCTGACCCCCTCCCACGGAGCCACCTGGCAGTGCCACAGAAAAGCTAGCACCTGCACTTGTTTAAGACGTTTAGCGAGGGACCTTTTATAGGTTTGCAAACCAAACCAAATGCCGGGAGGAAACACGTCGCATTAAAGGAGAGCAAAGGACGAGGGGCAGCAAGCCACGCTGGCGGTGGCAGAGACTGGGTGGCCCTTTCCCCTCCGGCTGCAGGACCCATACCTCTGGGGCTCACCCAGGGCCAGGTCACCCAGGCTGGCCGGGTCTCAAGCAGCCTCCAGGGCCGGGGGTGGAGGTAAACAGGGCACTTGGTGATCCACAAATAAACAGGGCACTTCCTGAGCCACAGGCGCAGCCAGGGGGATTCTGCAAGCCCAGCAGCTGCAGGTGGGGCTGGGGACACAGGGGCTCAGGGCTGAGGTGGCAGGGGGCGGGCCTCACCTGGAGGCCCCAACCATTAGAGCTTCATTGTGCCTCGAGCCAAGGAGGACCCCGGCTTCTGCTGGGGACAGCTCTGCAGACTCCAGGCCCCGCCAGCCCGCCCGGCTCCACAGCCCCTTTATTCTCCCTGCCCAGGGCCTCCCCGAGGGGACCCCAGGCCCGCAGGGGCCTGAAGGCCCACTGTGTCTGCCCCGCGCCGCCGGCCCTGCCCTGGCGTCTCCGCGGTGCCCGCGTCTATAAATCCAGCTCTGCAGGCGCTCAAAGGAGCCCTTTCCCCGAAACCACACCGATGAATCAAACGGCTCCTGTCAAGGCACACAGGGGATAGG
>NW_026000110.1:86436-89446 GCF_001458135.2 Marmota marmota marmota | reverse complement strand
AGGTGAGGGGTGTGGGGGCTTCTGTTAGGAAGTGAGGGGTGTGGGGGGGTCTGCAGGGCTCGGTTGGGAGTGGGGTGTGGAAGTGTTCATGGGAGGTGAGGGGGTAGAGGGTCCCTCGGGAGGTGAGGGGGTAGGGGGTCCCTTGGGAGGTGAGGGGGTAGGGGGTCCCTTGGGAGGTGAGGGTCTGCCGGGCTCTGTTGGTTGTGGGTGTGGCTGTGGAGGCACCTGGGCTTTGGGGTCCAAGGTCAAGGCCACCTCCCCACCCACCGTGGCTCTGGGGTGGCCTGCCTGGTCCCCAGGCCTCCCTGGTGGGTGCACCTCCCGGCCTCTGGGTGGCTGGTGGGTTCTCCCAGCCGAGGGCGCCTGGTGCTGCCAGGGAGGTGGGAGGGTCTCCGTGCTGCTGCCCGCGCCTTGGGGTGGACCTGCAGTGGGTACCAGCACTGTGGCCACTTCCCCAGGTGGCCCCGGCCTCACGTGCCTGCAGGGGGGCCCCTCACCGCCACGTGGGTGCCGAGGGCGCTCCCCAGTGCCCACTGGAACCAGCGGTGTCCCCGGCTCTGGCGCTGGGTGCACTTCCTGAGGCTGAGCGCCGGCCTGCGTCCACCCCAGGTGTCTCGGTCAGCTCTCCTTCACCCCCACGCTGCCCAGTGGCTGTGGTCTGCTGCGGAGGGCTGGGCTCCTCTGGGTGCTGAGTCCCTCCGGGGACGAGCTCCTGGGACTCTGGGTCCTGCTTTCTCCCGCCGCGAGCCTCGGAGGCGTGGTGTCTCCACACAGGTGTCCTCTGTGGAGAGGACGCTACTTCCTCCTCGGCCCCGTGCCCCTCGCTGCTCTGCCACCGCTGCCTCTGGCAGAACCTCCCTGCTCCGCCCAGCGCGCGCTGAGAGCGACTCGCCTGTCTCCAGGCTTGCGGGGGGACACTCGCGACCCTTCTCAGGGCAGTGCGTCCTCCTTGAATTGGACTCCGGGCCGTCCTCCTGCCTCCTGTGCTGGGGATCTGAGGTCAGTGGGGCTGGGGCTGCTCACGGCTGGGTCCTGCCGTGGCGTCCGCGTGTGGCGTGGGTCTCCTGGGCGCGGCCCTTTCTGGCCGGAGTCAGAGCGGGGGCCACCCGGCCTCTGGAGCGTGAAGGTGCTGAGCGTGAGGCTCCTGTGGTCCTGTGGGGACGTGGGGGACAGCGGCTCGGCCTGGAGGGGCCCTCTGACAGGTGGACGCTGGGTGCCACCTGGTTCTGCTGGACCTCACGGAGGTTCTCTGTTGTGCGGTGAGGGACCCCCACTGGCTTCTGGCGTCTGGCCTCGGCATGGGTGAGCTGGCCTCGGGTGTGAGCCTGCCGTGGTCCCTCGGTCTCCACTCTGGGTGACATGGTGCAGGATGGTGTCCCGCGTGGCCCCTCCCTCGAGAACGGGCAGGTGCCTCTGTTCCGTCCCCCCTCCCCTGGCAGCAGGGCCTCCCCTTGGTCTGCGGAAGCCGTCTGGGGTGTGGACGGCTCCTCAGGCCGCGTCTCAGCAGCGTGCTGGGAGGGTCAGCGTGGGCTGGACGGCTCCTCGATGGTCGTGGTCCCAGAGGGCTGCCGGGCCCCAGGCGGGTGGGGCCCCAGGAGCCGGCGCCTGCCCTCTCTCCCGGGCGCTGCCTCCAGCCTGCAGAGCTTGTGCCCACAGCCCGGGCGGCCACGGCCAGATGACCTGCACGAGGGCCTCTTGCCTGCCTGCCCCCCGGGCGATGGGCTAAACGTCCCTGGGCTGGTTTCGGCAAGTTATTTATTTACGGCAAATTGCGGAAATAAAATCTTTTACTGTCTGGCCAGCGTTTGGCCCAGTGTGGGGGGGATTCTGGGGAGTCAGCCGCCTGCGTCTGCGTTGGACAGCCACGCAGAGAGGCCAGGGCCTCAGGGGCCCCCTGGCCTGTGCGGTGGGTCCAGGGCCTCAGGGGCCCCTGGCCTGTGCGGTGGGTCCAGGGCCTCAGGGGCCCCTGGCCTGTGCGGTGGGTCCAGGGCCTCAGGGGCCCCTCGGCCTGTGCGGTGGGTCCAGGGCCTCAGGGGCCCCCTGGCCTGTGCGGTGGGTCCAGGGCCTCAGGGGCCCCCTGGCCTGTGCGGTGGGTCCAGGGCCTCAGGGGCCCCCTGGCCTGTGCGGTGGGTCCAGGGCCTCAGGGGCCCCCTGGCCTGTGCGGTGGGTCCAGGGCCTCAGGGGCCCCCTGGCCTGTGCGGTGGGTCCAGGGCCTCAGGGGCCCCCTGGCCTGTGCGGTGGGTCCAGGGCCTCAGGGGCCCCCTGGCCTGTGCGGTGGGTCCAGGGCCTCAGGGGCCCCCTGGCCTGTGCGGTGGGTCCAGGGCCTCAGGGGCCCCCTGGCCTGTGCGGTGGGTCCAGGGCCTCAGGGGCCCCCTGGCCTGTGCGGTGGGTCCAGGGCCTCAGGGGCCCCCTGGCCTGTGCGGTGGGTCCAGGGCCTCAGGGGCCCCCTGGCCTGTGCGGTGGGTCCAGGGCCTCAGGGGCCCCCTGGCCTGTGCGGTGGGTCCAGGGCCTCAGGGGCCCCCTGGCCTGTGCGGTGGGTCCAGGGCCTCAGGGGCCCCCTGGCCTGTGCGGTGGGTCCAGGGCCTCAGGGGCCCCCTGGCCTGTGCGGTGGGTCCAGGGCCTCAGGGGCCCCCTGGCCTGTGCGGTGGGTCCAGGGCCTCAGGGGCCCCCTGGCCTGTGCGGTGGGTCCAGGGCCTCAGGGGCCCCCTGGCCTGTGCGGTGGGTCCAGGGCCTCAGGGGCCCCCTGGCCTGTGCGGTGGGTCCAGGGCCTCAGGGGCCCCCTGGCCTGTGCGGTGGGTCCAGGGCCTCAGGGGCCCCCTGGCCTGTGCGGTGGGTCCAGGGCCTCAGGGGCCCCCTGGCCTGTGCGGTGGGTCCAGGGCCTCAGGGGCCCCCTGGCCTGTGCGGTGGGTCCAGGGCCTCAGGGGCCCCCTGGCCTGTGCGGTGGGTCCAGGGCCTCAGGGGCCCCCTGGCCTGTGCGGTGGGTCCAGGGCCTCAGGGGTCCCCTGGCCTG
>NW_026000110.1:67588-73905 GCF_001458135.2 Marmota marmota marmota | reverse complement strand
AGGCCAGCCTGGTGAGACAGGTGTCTGCAGAGGCGCTGCCACCAGGGTGGCCAGGGGCCTGCAGCTGTTTCCTTGTCTCTGCCCTCGGGGGGCACCTGTCCCTGCACCTGAGGAGGTGGCATTCATCTTACGCAGGGCTGTGGTTTTGCAGTGCGTGGACGTGTGTGTGCTGAGGCCAGAGGGTCCGAGGTGGGTCCGTGGTGGGCGGGCAGGCGGGCGGGCGCAGTGACTGTGCCCTGGGCAGAACCAGAACTGGCCCTCTGAGGTGGGGTCATCTGTGTCGGTGGGGTCAGGGCATGCTCTGCACAGCGCCGACCAAGCCGGGCAGTGGGGCGACTGGCCGCGGCTCTCCCTAGCGGGTCCTGAGGTGGCACGAGCAGGACCTAGCCAGGCCCTCTGCACGCACACACAGACGTGCTGCGGGGTGTTGGCCTCGACGCGCAGCGTGACCACGGTCACTGTGGTCAGGGAAGTGTCTGCACACCCTCTGGAATCCGCCGAGACCCGCCTAGGGCTGGGAAGTGGCCCCTCCCCAGCTGTCCGCGCGTCCTGTGTCAGAGGAATGTCCTGCAGCTGTGCGGCCGGTCTATTTACGTCCAGGAGACTGAGCTGGTAAATCCCCGCGTCCGTCCGTCCGCAGGCTGTTTTGGTCTTGTCCTCCCGCCCACCTGTTGGAGGCTGCTGGGCGGCCGGGCTCAGCCCTTGTCCCTGTGTCTGCGGACTCCCAGTTCCCCAGGCAGAGCCACCCCCTCTGCGCTGCGGCCGGGCGTCAGCCACCCGTGGACACAGCCACCCGTGGACGAGGAGGCCCTTCTTCCTGCTCGCTGGCCCTGAGCCCCCCGCCGGGCCCTCTGCACTCTCCCGCGCCCTCACTGACCCTGAGCCCCACGTGGTCTTCCTTGGCATTACACTGGTCCAGCACTGCCCACCTCTCCTGTGAGGGCACTCGGGGCCTTTTGTGTGGGCAGTAGCACTTGTGAGAGGCTGGGGAGGCCCGTGGTGGCCCCTGGGCCTGTCTGACCCGGCAGGGTGTGCACCTGCGGTCGGCCGCCCGCTGCTGAGCCGCGGCTCAGGGCGGGGCCTGTGTGTGTGAGCTCTTGGTGACCAGGCCACAGGCCCCACCCAGAGGGCTTTGTGAGACCCGCTGCCTCCTCAGGCCTCTCTGGAGACCCTCAGGGAGCGGAGGCTGTCCCTGCTGTGGGGGTGGGGAGCATCCTCTGCCATCCTGGGGGCCGAGGCTGCACCAGGGTCAAGGCCCCAGGGGCTCCTCCTGCCTCTGCAGCTCCCGGGCCCCAGGTGGGCTCACTGCGGTCTCTGCCTGTCTCCGGGCTCCCCCTCGGGCTCTCCTCTTCTGCTTCCGCCTCTTTTTTTCTCGTTCAGTGTCTGTGTGGTCTGCTGTGCAGGACCCCCAGTGGGTCTGTGCCCGTGGCTGTGTCCTACGCAGACGGGGTGACCGGTCTTGAGGTTCTGAGTGTGCAGGTCGCAGGGCCGCGGGGGTCCTGCAGGCGCTTACACACACACACACACGGACAGCAACAGCATGGCTCTTTCTACGGCCTCCTGTGCCCACATCCGTCTTCTCCCGCCCGCCCCTCTCCTAGTCTAAGGTGACTCCCTTGTCCCTAGTGCCCCCCGTGGTGGATTGACATCTGCACGTCAGAGAACGTCTGGCCTGGGTCTGGGATGGGCTGAGTTTCTTAGCATGATGTTCTCCAGCTCCAGCCTCTGCTGGCAAACGCCACAGTTTCATTCTTCTTCAAGGCTGAGTCATGTTCCATGGAACACACAGACCACATTTTCTTTATCCACTCATCTGACCGGGACCACCCCATCTAGAGCACGAGGGCCACCCGGACCGGGACCACCCCATCTGCCTGCTGACCTTTACCGGGGGACACGGCTCAGCGTGGCCATGGTGGCTGGGCACTGTGTTTAGTGTTGCCTCCAGGAAAAGGCCCTGGGACGCCAGCCTTGGCCACGGCCTCGCCCAGCGGCGGCCACTGTGTCTGGCTCTGTCCTGCCCGGGGCTGGGCACGCGAGGCCCACTGACCGGGAGGCGTGGCCTTGCTACCGGTTTCCAGCATAGGCTGGCACTGCCCGGCCTGCCTGGGTCCAGCCCGGGGCCAGGTCAGCCGCGCTCGGGCTTTCCTTCCCTCACGCCCTGCAGGACTGATGCCTGAGCTCAGCCTGGCCACCCCTGCCCACGGCCGGCCCGCTCCCCTGCCCAACCCCTGCTCCATGGCCCCACGACAGGCTGTCGGTGGTGGTGAGTGGACGTGCAGGGCCTTCAGTGCCGTGGGTGGTGGTGAGTGGACGTGCAGGGCCTTCAGTGCCGTGGGTGGTGGTGAGTGGACCTGCAGGGCCTTCAGTGCCGTGGGTGGTGGTGAGTGGACCTGCAGGTCCTTCAGTGCCGTGGGTGGTGGTGAGTGGACCTGCAGGGCCTTCAGTGCCGTGGGTGGTGGTGAGTGGACCTGCAGGTCCTTCAGTGCCGTGGGTGGTGGTGAGTGGACCTGCAGGGCCTTCAGTGCCGTGGGTGGTGGTGAGTGGACCTGCAGGTCCTTCAGTGCCGTGGGTGGTGGTGAGTGGACCTGCAGGGCCTTCAGTGCCGTGGGTGGTGGTGAGTGGACCTGCAGGTCCTTCAGTGCCGTGGGTGGTGGTGAGTGGACCTGCAGGGCCTTCAGTGCCGTGGGTGGTGGTGAGTGGACCTGCAGGTCCTTCAGTGCCGTGGGTGGTGGTGAGTGGACCTGCAGGGCCTTCAGTGCCGTGGGTGGTGGTGAGTGGACCTGCAGGTCCTTCAGTGCCGTGGGTGGTGGTGAGTGGACCTGCAGGGCCTTCAGTGCCGTGGGTGGTGGTGAGTGGACCTGCAGGTCCTTCAGTGCCGTGGGTGGTGGTGAGTGGACCTGCAGGGCCTTCAGTGCCGTGGGTGGTGGTGAGTGGACCTGCAGGTCCTTCAGTGCCGTGGGTGGTGGTGAGTGGACCTGCAGGGCCTTCAGTGCCGTGGGTGGTGGTGAGTGGACCTGCAGGTCCTTCAGTGCCGTGGGTGGTGGTGAGTGGACCTGCAGGGCCTTCAGTGCCGTGGGTGGTGGTGAGTGGACCTGCAGGTCCTTCAGTGCCGTGGGTGGTGGTGAGTGGACCTGCAGGGCCTTCAGTGCCGTGGGTGGTGGTGAGTGGACCTGCAGGTCCTTCAGTGCCGTGGGTGGTGGTGAGTGGACGTGCAGGGCCTTCAGTGCCGTGGGTGGTGGTGAGTGGACCTGCAGGGCCTTCAGTGCCGTGGGTGGTGGTGAGTGGACCTGCAGGGCCTTCAGTGCCGTGGGTGGTGGTGAGTGGACCTGCAGGTCCTTCAGTGCCGTGGGTGGTGGTGAGTGGACCTGCAGGGCCTTCAGTGCCGTGGGTGGTGGTGAGTGGACCTGCAGGGCCTTCAGTGCCGTGGGTGGTGGTGAGTGGACCTGCAGGTCCTTCAGTGCCGTGGGTGGTGGTGAGTGGACCTGCAGGGCCTTCAGTGCCGTGGGTGGTGGTGAGTGGACCTGCAGGGCCTTCAGTGCCGTGGGTGGTGGTGAGTGGACCTGCAGGTCCTTCAGTGCCGTGGGTGGTGGTGAGTGGACCTGCAGGGCCTTCAGTGCCGTGGGTGGTGGTGAGTGGACCTGCAGGGCCTTCAGTGCCGTGGGTGGTGGTGAGTGGACGTGCAGGGCCTTCAGTGCCGTGGGTGGTGGTGAGTGGACGTGCAGGGCCTTCAGTGCCGTGGGTGGTGGTGAGTGGACGTGCAGGGCCTTCAGTGCCGTGGGTGGTGGTGAGTGGACGTGCAGGGCCTTCAGTGCCGTGGGTGGTGGTGAGTGGACGTGCAGGGCCTTCAGTGCCGTGGGTGGTGGTGAGTGGACGTGCAGGGCCTTCAGTGCCGTGGGTGGTGGTGAGTGGACGTGCAGCCTTCACTGCCAGTGGGAGGGGCACGTGTGCGCTGGCCTCTGCAGAAGGGGTGGCCCTAGCCACCAGGGCCCAGGCTGGGACGGCTCATGAGGACGTCCCTGAGGCGGGCTGGGCCCTTCCCCAGGGGCACGGGGGACTGTCATGGTGGGACTTGCATCTCAGTGCGTGTCCACTGTGCCTGTGAGGTTTTCTGCGGTCACTGAGGTCGGGGAGCTGCGTGCACTAGATCTGGGGTGGCCAGGGTGGGCTTCGCGGGGCCAGGGGTCACTCTGTAGGACTCTGGGTGGGCTTGGGTTCTGTGACGTTGTCCGTGCGTTTCTCTGGGTGTCCTGGGGGTCCGCCCAGGTATCCAGCATGGTCAGCATGCACCCCACCCCGGGCCACCACCCCGCCCCGTGTGTGCGTCTCGAGAGCGTCAGGGCTCCCTGGGGGTGGCTGGACGGGTGGGGGCCTGCCTTCCTGGTGGCCTCTCTCCCCAGGTGGGTCCTGGGGCGGCCGTCCTTCCACGGGCAGGTCCTGTCTTCTCCCTAGCTGTTCTTGGTCCTCCTGTGGCCCTCGCTGTCCCCTGGCCCAGGTCCGCCGGCTCCGTCTGTGGCCGTCACTCTGCTGGCCCTCACTGACACGGGGGTTTGTGGGTCAGGACTTGGTAGCTGTGTGTGTCCAGGTCTGAGGCTGGCCCACTCCTGGGTGCCCTGGGGCCCGGCCCTCCAGGGGTCGATGCCCGTCTGCATGGCCCACTGCCAAGCATGCTGTCCTCGGAGTGGCCACAAAGGGACCGGGCTGGGAGACCTGCTCAGTGCCACGGTTCACCCCAGGACTTTGACCCTGTGGGGGCACGTCACGCAGGGTCCTGTCACCCGTGGGGGCACGTCACGCAGGGTCCTGTCACCCGTGGGGGGGCACGTCACGCAGGGTCCTGTCACCCGTGGGGGGGCACCTCACGCAGGGACAATCACGCAGGGTCCCGTCAGTCCACCTCAGGGGTCATCCAGGAGGACGTGGTCACTCCTGTCCATGCAGTCCCTCTGTCATGACCATAGCTAGGAAACAGGCTGGACAGTCCCAGGGTCTGATGAGCTGTGGCCATTTCATCCCTCAGGTCCAGGCACGGAAGGCGGAGCCGCTGCCCCCGGCCGCCAGCCACAGCATCCCAGCCTTCTACTTCCCCAGAGGGCGCCCCAAGGACACGGTGGACGTGGACGCCGTCATCACCAGCATCGAGCGCACCTTCACCCAGTTCCCTCATGAGAGGGCCACCCTGGAGGACATGGGCAGGGTGGCCAAGGTGAGTGGGGCGCCCCACAGTGAGAGGACCAAGAGCCACGGGGCGCCTGGGCAGGAGGCCAGTGTCACAGGTGGACAGCAGGCGCCCCTCAGCCCACGTGGCACAGGAGATGGGCAGGAGGCCAGTGTCACAGGTGGACAGCAGGCGCCCCTCGGCCCACGTGGCACAGGAGATGGGCAGGAGGCCAGGCGTCACAGGTGGACAGCAGGCGCCCCTCAGCCCACGTGGCGTGTGGTGGGAGACAGCATCAGAGTCGGGACACCTGAGGTCCAGCGGTCCTGGCGGGCACGTGGGAGGCGGGGTGAGCTTTTCACAGGCAGCCCCGCGGTTCCAGCACCTTCTGATGTCTCGGGGGCGGGCCCGGGACTTCCTGGCGCCCTCCTAGGTGGTGACCATTTGTGGCGTGGCCCCGGGGCCCTGTTGCACGTGGCTGCTGTGTGTCCTCGGCTCTGGCTCAGCGCTGCCTGGAGCTGGACGCCCGTCTCTAGCCTCCTGCCGGCCACACACGGTCAGGAAGGCGGGCTTGTACCTGGTGGCCTCCTGTGCGGACAGTGTTACCCGCTTGCTTTTCGCACCTCGGTGGACGGAGCTGACTGACGGAGGTGACTCACGGAGGTGACTGACGGAGGTGACCGATGGAGGTGACTCACGGAGGTGACCGACAGAGGCTGACGGGCAGCCTGCATGAGCACGTGGTGCTGTGTGCTGAGTACTGCTCCTGCAGGTTGGCTGGGTGCAGTCATGGTGACCTGGTGCACAGCTGAGGCTGCTCCTCCTCTCCTCTGTGAGCACGTGGTGCTGTGTGCTGAGTACTGCTCCTGCAGGTTGGCTTGGTGCAGTCATGGTGACCTGGTGCACAGCTGAGGCTGCTCCTCCTCTCCCCTGTGAGCACGTGGTGCTGCGTGCTGAGTACTGCTCCTGCAGGTTGGCTTGGTGCAGTCCTGGTGACCTGGTGCACAGCTGAGGCTCCTCCTCTCCCCTGTGAGCACGTGGTGCTGTGTGCTGAGTACTGCTCCTGCAGGTTGGCTGGATGCAGTCCTGGTGACCTGGTGCACAGCTGAGGCTGCTCCTCTCTGCCCTGTGAGCGACGTGGTGCTTGTGCTGCCTGAGT
>NW_026000110.1:58392-61958 GCF_001458135.2 Marmota marmota marmota | reverse complement strand
GGACCCGGGTGCGGGCCCCGGCACAGAGGACCCTCAGGCCACCAAGCACCAAGTCCCATCAGGGGACACAGTCTCCAGCATGGCCAGCCTGTCCTCGGCATGGCCCGACATGTGTGCCTGCCCTGCGCCTTGGCCTCCCTCCAGACTTCCTCCACTCACCCCTGAGGAAGCTGCCCTCTCTCTGAAGCCGCCCCTTCCTCAGAGCAGAGCCCGTCCCCTAGACACAAGAGGCTCCGGGCCCTTTTTCACGAGCTCTACCAAGCCATTTCTCCTCCAAGCCATTTCTCCTCCTTCAGGAGGCCCCTCCCACCCACTGCTCCTCCTTCAGGAGGCCCCTCCCACCCACTGCTCCTCCTTCAGGAGGCCCCACCCACCCGCTGCTCCATCTTCAGGATTCCCCTCCCACCCGCTGCTCCATCTTCGGGAGGCCCCACCCACCCACTGCTCCTCCTTCAGGAGGCCCCACCCACCCGCTGCTCCATCTTCAGGAGGCCCCACCCACCCACTGCTCCTCCTTCAGGAGGCCCCTCCCACCCGCTGCTCCATCTTCGGGAGGCCCCTCCCACTCACTGCTCCGTCTTCAGGAGGCCCCTCCCACTCACTGCTCCGTCTTCAGGAGGCCCCTCCCACCCATGCAGGCTCCTCCCCTCAGGACCCTGCTCAGCCACTTCCTGGTCCTTTGCAGAACGTGGCCCTGCTGGAGGAGGAGGCGGACATCAACCAGCTGACGGAGTATTTCTCCTACGAGCACTTCTACGTCATCTACTGCAAGTTTTGGGAGCTGGACACAGACCACGACCTCCTCATCGACGCGCAGGACCTGGCCCGACACAATGACCACGGTGAGCCTGGCTGCAGGACTTGGGGCAGGGCACTGTGCAGGCCCAGGTGACACCGCACACTGCTCAGGGAGCCTGGCGTCCACCCTGGCCCTGCCCTCCTAGCCTCCCCCTGCCTGCGTGCTCCTTGCCTGCCGTCCTGACCCAGGACACTGCCTCTGTCACTGAGGTGGTGTCTGGGACACGTGATCCCTGTGTAGGATGAGGTGGAGTGGGGCATCCTCAGCTTTCAGCCCTGCCCTCCCCGTCCCTTCCCCTGTCGTCAAAGCCCCTGTCCCCAGCCTGCTCGGGCGTCAGTGTCTCTGGTCCATGCCCAGTGGCCCCAGCCCTTCACCCCTGTTCCTAGTGGCCAGACCTCTGACCCAGCTCACTGGCCACGCATCCTGCATCCTGGTCACTGCTGGGGCCTGCCCCAGTCCCGGGGTTTGTCTCTGAGGAACCTCAGGTCGGGTTCCCAGGCAGAGCCGGCCTGCATGCTGTCCCCAGCTGTGCCTCCCAGCCGCCCCTCCTTGAGCTCCTGTGGCTGCCCAGGCCAGGACACCTGCTCTCCAGTGGTCACCGGGGTCTCCTGCCCACCCTGAGGAGTCCTGCTCCTCAGGTGGACCCTGTTATCTAGGATAGAGGATCACACAGGCGCTAGCTCACCCGGGGTCGCCGCCAAACCAGGAGACGTGGGTCCAGCAGGGGACGCTGTCTCTGAGGCCCTGCCCTGTTGCTTCACTTTCCGCTGCCCCTTGCTCCCTGACGTTGGTGTCCCAGCTCCACAAGCGCCTGTGGACAGTGTCCTCTCCCTCAGGCTGCCGCAGACGGTCACCGGGGCTACTCCCCCTCCCAGTAATCAGAACTTCAAGAGGGACACTGCTGACCCACAGGTGTGCAGGGTCACCTCCCCTTCCTAGTCATCAGAACCTCAGGCAGGGACACCACTGACCCACAGGTGTGCAGGGTCACCTCCCCTTCCTAGTCATCAGAACCTCAGGGACACCACTGACCCACAGGTGTGCAGGGTCACCTCCCCTTCCTAGTGACCAGAACCTCAGGGACACCGCCGACCCACAGGTGTGCAGGGTCACCTCCCCTTCCTAGTCATCAGAGCCCACTGTCCCTGAGAGTCCCCCCATCCTGGTTTCCACGCCCCTGGCCAGTCCTCTCATGGCTCGGGGACAGTCGGGGGCTGCAGTCATGAAGCAGGGTGACGCTGTTGTCAGATTGCCAGGGCGTCCTCAGGACCCTGGTGACTGGGTGTGCTACCTGGAGTGGGACAGGCAGGAGCTGCAGCAGACGTTGCCCTCCCCTGGTGGCCACAGGGCTTGGTCCTTCCCCCCTGCCCATCGTCCACGCTCTCCTCGGCTGCGCCTGCCTGCAGGTGAGGGCAGCAGCACCAGCTCTGCCCATGGCGGCCGGGCTCCAGCTGCGTCGGGGCAGCTGCCTGGGAGGCGTCCCCTCTGTGGCCTTCCCCTCTCCCAAGACCACTAGCCTGCAGAGCGCCTGTGGGCTGCGCCAGTCCCCAAGGCTCCGGCCAAGGTCCCACACTCAGGAGCAGGCAAAAACCCCCGGGCAGAGGACGCAGACCCGTTCCCGGCTGAGCTCCGTCCAGGGCTCCAGGGGGCTCCTCCTGCCTGTCCAACTCCTGGGCTCCAGGTGGCCCTGGGCTGGTGGCCCCTCACTGCCGTCTCTGCCTCCGTCTCCACGGGGCTCCTTCTCTGGATCTGTGTCCCCTCCTCTGTCTCTGGGAAGGACACGGCCATTCCATGAGGGCCCCCTGACCCAGGAGGAGCCCATCTCAGGCCACTCCACTAAGTCCCTCTGCAGAGACCCTGCTTCCACACGCAGTCCCTTCACAGGACCGAGGGCAGGACATGAGTTGATCCTGTCTTTTCGCATCAGGTGGTTTGGGTCAAGCAGGGTGAATCCTAGAGGTCAGGAGAGACTCTGGGGCTCTCTGTCCTGTAGATGATGCCTCTTAAGGGTGAATTTTGTCCTTCCAAAACTCCGAAGTCGCAGCCCTGACCCAGGACCTCAGAATGGGCTGTGTGGGGTGCAATGAGGTCCCAGGGTGGCCCTGACCCAGCAGGACTGGGGTCCTCGTAGAGGAGGAGATGAGGACACAGACGCACACACAGGGACGGCCCCGGGAGGACACAGGGAGAAGACGGCGGCTGCCAGCCCAGGGGAGAGGCCTCGGGAGGAGCCCGCCCTGCCCAGCCTGGACCTCAGGGCCTCCGGCCTGCAGGACTGGGCGGTTCCCGTGTGTGGGGTCGGCGGTGCTCTGCTGCCCGGCGTGTGGTCATGTCCTGGGCACTCGGGACGGCTTCACTGTGCTGTTTTCTCTGAAGGACTTTGTCTCCTCATCACGGCGCATGGGCTCCATGGGCAGTGACGGTGACCGGGCTGCGCTCGAGGACAGCGCGGGAAGCACCGGCTGCGGTGCCGGAGACCCGCAGCTGTGCTCACGGCCCACTCTTCCCTTGCAGCCATTTCCACCAAGATGATTGACAGGATCTTCTCGGGCGCCGTGACGAGGTCGGTGGCCCTCAGCTCCCTGCCCTCCCAGAGTGGGTGACTACCAGGAGCGGGTGCAAGTCCTCTGCGCCCTTCCCGACGTGGCCCTCTCTTCCCGTGGGGCCCCATCACGCAGTCAGAGAGGGGAGCCGCCTGTCGGGCAGGGGTCCTGCTGAGGGCTGGCTCAGGCTGCGGTGTGTTGTCCACGGGAAGAGAGGGCCACGT
>NW_026000110.1:53274-57302 GCF_001458135.2 Marmota marmota marmota | reverse complement strand
AACCTGGCCCCGGCGAGGGCGGCCCTGAGGGGGAGAGGGCACCCGGCCCGTGGTCCTCACCGGCCGCTCCTTGCAGGTACGAGGGGGAGCTCAGCCCTGTGGACCAGAAGCTGAGCGCGCTGCGGTCCCCGCTGGCCCAGAGGCCCTTCTTCGAGGTGCCCACCCCGCTGGGCGACGTTGACCTGTACGAGTACGCGTGTGGCGACGACGACCTGCAGCCCTTGTGAGGCCCTCGCGGCCGTCCCCAGCGGCCAGGTTGGCTAACTGTCCTGTCGTGGACACCGAGTGCGTTTGTACGGAGTGATGATGTTTATTTATTCACCGCGGAGGTCGTCAAGGGTTATTGACGGCGCACGCACGTCCCCACCGCCCGAGGGACTGACACTCGTCCAAGAACTCCAGGCCGCCGGCGCGGACGCTTGCCAGGGTCAGCCGCGGGGCGCCCGGGTGCGCACCCTGGACGGCGCCCCTTCCCCGCGCGCCCGACGCCGCCTGCGTGCTGAGCGCCCCTCCCCCAGCGTGTGGGTTGCGAACATTCCGCGCGCACCGCAGGTGCGGTCACGCGCGCACACGGGCGTGCAAAGACGACTTCATCTGCTGTGCAGCGCAGCTTACCATGTGGTACGCGGCCACGTTTGTATTTTTGAATAAAGAGTTTAAGGATTTTCAGCCCCTGCTGGGTGTGTTCACCGCCCAGGGTCAGCGCCTGGGTCGGAGTCCTTCACAGGGCTGCAAAGCTCAGTGCTGCTGCTGGGGACAGCGCTGCCGCGGGAGCCAGCGGTACCCAGGTTGTGTGGCCACACCCTCCATGCCCAGCTGGCCTGCCGCCCGAGGAGTCCACTCCAAGACCGCGGCCACAGCCTCTGCACCCGGGCAGCTGTGGAGGCCACTGGTGTTCTCACGGGTGGAGTGGGCGGTTCAGTCAGAAGACCCCCCAGACCCTTGGGGACATGCCCAGAGAAGGATGACAGGAATCCTGGAGGAGCCAGTGCCCCAGCACCAGGCCAAGGTGTTCAAGGGAGGAGGGTCTGGCCGTCCACACGCGAGCCGGCAGGAGGGCAGTGACCAGCTGCAGGTGCCTCCTGCAGGGCCTCCACACCATGCAGTGCCCCCCACCCCATGCTCCTGAGGTCCCTGTGTCCAGCTGGGAGCCAAACTCCAGGGGTCTTGACCTGGGAGGCCCACCACCCCTGGCCTATGAGGGAGCCTTCCCACCTGTGGGGCTCGAGGCAGGGACGCCAAGCAGAGCCAGCAACCGGGGCCTAGGCAGGAGATGGCAGACCCCCCCATGTCCCCACCAGTCTCACCTGCTGAGGTCCCTGTGAACCCCATCCTCGTGTTCCAGTCCCCCCGACGTCGCCTGCACTTCTGGTCAGTCCTGTTCCTCTCTGATGTCCTGGCTCCCTACCACGGCCTCCAGAAGGCCCAAACCTGGACTCCAGATGAGACGAGTAACATGTCCCTGTCCTCGACCATGAAGGCTGTGTCCTCAGAGGACAGGAAGCCAGAGCCTGTGTGGCTGGGTGGGCAGGGTCCTCCATGCCCCATGCCCAGGGCCACGACCCAGACTCCTGGTACAGCACCCAGAGGGGCACACCTGCTAGAGCTCAGCAGCCCAGGCGCCTGGGGCCTCCTGGCCCCGGACAGCAGCAGGGAGTGTCCAGGTGCCCTCCTGTGATGGACAGCACCATCCCGGGAACCCCCAGTGTCCGGGGCCATGTCTGCCGGCCTGGCTGCTGCAGGAACTTCCTGGTCCCTAGGACTGCGTGCCCAGTACTACAGCCTGCAGTGGATTCAGAGATTTGGGGATCCTTGCCGCCCAGTGCCTCTGCCACCCGGGAGTCCCTCCCCAGCAGTGGGCCGAGGGGCAGCTTCAGACAGGACTCCAGAACCCACGGGAGCCCTTTACTGCAGGGGTTAAGAGATGGCATGAGTGTGGGAGATGGGGCGCCCCCACCTCGTGCTGGGATTACACGCATGTGCCATCCCGTCCAGCAGGATGGAGTGCTTAAGGCCCCTAGTGCAGGCGTCCAGTGGCTCAGGACCACTTTCTGGACGCCAGCGCTCTGGAAACTAACGACAGTGGCTTCAAGACCTGAAACGAGGCGGTCGGGTGGGGATCACGGCTTGGAATGAAGTGACGACCAAAACCTCCCGCCAGGTGGCGCTCAGGTCTCCCGCCTGCTCCGCCCTCCGCTCAGAACCCCGCTCTTGGGCGGCCAGCAGCTCTGGTTCCTTGGCCTGGGCTCCTTGAAGCCCTCGCCACGGGGCGCAGGGCACCGGGAACCAGCAACTAGAGGATACCGACCGCGCGACATCATCAACTCAAGCGAGTGTGCGAGGGACTCGGCCGGGAGCCCCAAGGCACCCCAGGTTCCCCGCGACGCCCCACACCCATTCCTGGGTAGGTTTCCCGTGCCCTCGAGACCACATTTCTCCCCCATTCGGTCCTCCACCTGCTCCTTCCTTCTCTGCTGTGACAGTTAACATAAAGTCACCCAGAAAGCCCAACCCAGTCCTTGGGTCTGAAGGACTGTGACAGCCCAGAATTAGGGGCCACTGTGGACTGACACCCGCTCTTTTCGGGGAATCAATGGGGACGACCAGTGGGCACAGCGGAGCACACTACAGGCACCGCCCATTCTCGGGCCAGCCAGTCTCAGGGACCCACCAGCCCCAATCCTGGTACCAGCTCCCACGCCCCCGGGAGGGAGGAGGAAAGGGGGCCACAGCGGTGAATTCCCAACACCTGGGCCCTGGACAGCTGGATGTGCCCACGGCCTGGTGGGGAGGGCGGCTCCTTTGGGACCAGGTGGACTTCGGTGTTTTCTAAATTCCAACTCCGTGGCCAGGTCTCCCCTCTCGCTGGACGGATCTCCCAACTCAAATCCCGGGCCTTTAGGGCTGGACTCTGCCCCCACCCCCACCCCCGGCCGGACTTGAGGCCCTAAAGACGACGCGGGGACCCCCGGGCGGGTCCGGAGCCTCCAGCCGACCTCGGGACCCCTGGGAGGGACAGGAGCCCCCAGTGGACCTCCTGATCCCCGGGGAGGGACTGAGTCCCCATCGCGGACCTCAGCACACGCGGAGGGGGCCGCGGTCCAGAGCGGCGGGGTAGCAGACCCCGCAGGCAGAGCTGGGCCGGAAGCGAACTCGGCTCTTTAACTGGCCCGGGCTCGGCCTCCCGCCCGCCCATCGCGGGCACGTGACGCAGCGCGACCCACAGGCAGCCCGTCAGAGAGCGACCCGACGCACGACTCGGCCCGGGTCCCCGCCCCTCCGCGTACGGCGCGGACGCGGTATGTGGGCCCTGCGGGCCGCCGTCCGCCCGGGGCTGCGGCTCTCCCGTGTAGGCCGCGGCCGCCTGGTTTCCAGGGCCGCACCGCCGCCGCCCTGTCCCGTGCGCGCGCTCGCCGCCACCGGCCGTTATGGCCCGGGGGGCCGGGAGGGGCCGGGGAGCGCTGAGCGGAGTAAAGCGAATGGTCGGACCACACGCGCGGGAGAGGACGTGGAAGAGCCCGAAGATGAGGGAGAGGAGGAGGAGGAGGAGGAGGAGGAGGAGGAGGAGTTGCTCAGGAGCGACCCCCTGCTGCCGGCCGGGACCCAGCGCGTGTGCTTGGTTCACCCTGAGGTCAAGTGGGGACCCGGGAAGCCGCAGCTGACCAGAGGTGACCGGGACCCGGCGAGAACACAGAGAAAGCGCTCAGATGGCTGAGGCGCTGGGGGCGGAGTCTGCGAGGGGCAGGGACCCAGAGGAAGCGCTGATAGGATCGAGATTCCGGGAAGGCGGAACCTGCGAGGAGCGGGAACACAGCGGAAGCCCTCATCCGGTGGAAGTGTCGGAGAGGCGGGGCCTCAGGGGGCGGGGATCCAGGGGAAGCGCTCATAGGGTGGAACTGCTGGGGAGGCAGGGCCTTAAAGGGGCGGGTACCCAGGGGAAGAGATCATAGGATGGAGATGCCGGGGAGGCGGGGCCTCAGAAGGGCAAGTGACCTAAGGGAAGTGCTCTGCACGGGGCCTGCGAGGGG
>NW_026000110.1:44137-49852 GCF_001458135.2 Marmota marmota marmota | reverse complement strand
ATGCCGGTGTGGCCGGCCTGAGAGGGGCGGGAACACAGTGGAAGCGCTCATAGGGCGGAGGGCCGGGGGCGGGGCCTCCAGAGGAGGAACCGAGGATGGAGCTGTAGGGGCACAGTCTTTGGGGGCGGGGACTCTGAGGGACCGGCGGTGGTGCTGGAGCATCTGACTTCTCTTGCAGCCCGACAGCGGGCGCTGCTAGCAGGTTTGGGGTCAGGGGAAGGTGAGCAACAGGTGATGTCACACCTGGTCCCCACACCCTCGAGGCACGAAGGTGTGCGACTGGAATGGCCAGTGGCCAGCAGTGCCTTTTGTTCCTGGGTATTGCCAGAGGGAGCACACAGATCTGGGGCAGTCTGCAAGGGGCTGGGCCCGAGGGAGGGTCTCAGGAGCACGTCCTGGGATCTCCCCACACGGGGCTGGCCACTGTAGCTGGGGACAGAGCTAGCCACACGGTCCTGTAGTCTTGTAGCAATTGGAATTTTCTCTCTATGGGCACTGGGTATCCAGCAGGTGGTGGGCACCAAACAGTGGGACCTTGAAGTTGTTTGGGGGGATTTTAGATATAAGTCATGTATTAACTATTTTGAAGAGTGCGGTTCCCAACAGCCACCACCTCTGTATGGTCCCAAAACATTCTTATCACCCCAAAAGGAGACCCCATGCCCATGAGTCACTCCCCCACCCCAGCCCCTGGCAGCCTCGAATCCACTTCTCTGTCTGGGTTTCTCCGTTCTGGACATGTCCTGTAGATGGACTCCTGCGGCAGCTGGACCGCGGTGTCCAGCTCCCCGCGGTGTGCCTGTGCCAAGGCCCGTCCCAGCTACAGCTCACGTCAGCACCTCGCGTTCTGCTTATCATCCACCCTGGACGCTGGCCCAGAACAGCGCTGCTGTGACCGCGAGCTGGGTCCTGGGGGTGCACACCTGGGTGGCACGCAGGTGCCTCAGACCTCCTGGCAGGTGGCTGTGTGGAGAGGCTGCACGGCTGGGTGGGGCGGGCTCCCTGCAGTGCTTCTGATGGGGCCGGGCTGGGCCCCAGCGGGGATGGCGGGAAGAGGTGCCACCAGAGTTTGGGATGGACAGAAGGTCCCCGTAAGGTGGGGGCCAGAGCTGACCCCCCACGTGTCAGATCTGAGCCACCAAGAGGGTGAGCTGGGAAGACTGGAGACCCGGCCCCTCTTGGTGCAGAGGCTGGGGGACCCACTTATGGCCTCTGCTTAGCTGCCACTCGCCACCCTCGTCACTGAGTGTCCCTCTCCTTGGTGTCCTCGGGTCCACCAGTGCCGTGAGTGGTGAGGACTGGCGGATCTAACCCTAACCCCTGCGTAGGGCACAGTTGGTCCTGAGGGGACCACCTGCTGTGGCTGAGGGCTCAGCTGAGAGAACGTGCTATAAGGGGGGACACTCCTGGGCGTGGGGCCCGGGGTGGTCCCGAGAGAGCTTGGCTGTTGTTACCTGAGAGGAATCAGCCTGCGAACGAGGAGTTGGTCCTGACCGATGGGGAGGACCTGGAGGGGCCCAGCTGTCCGGGCAGCTTATGTTACGAGGGTCCTAAGCTGCTGCACACTGTGTGGCAGGAACCCAGCTCCCCAGCCCTGGGGGCGGAGGCTGGACCAGGGTCCCAGGCTGAGCTCCCTGCACAGGCTCCAGGGAGGCCCCCGGGGCTCCAGGTGGCCCCTCACTGCAGGCTCTGCCTCCGTCTCCACGTGGCTCTTTGCTGTGAATCTCTGTCTCCAAATCCTCCTTTCCTTTATAAAGAGGCCTGAACTTAGGGTTCACCTTAGTAAGTCGCACGGTTTCGCGCTGAGCATCCACTAATTTCATCTAATTGCATAGCGGACCCTGTTCTGAGTGTCCTGGTGGCCAGATAGGCCTAGGGTTCTCCATTCAATAACCCTGACCCAGGCGGGGCTCGTCTCAGGGTCCTTCACCAATCACAACCTGCAAAGACCCTGTTGGCCAAGGAGGTCCCATTCGGAGGTCCCAGTGGGCATGGCTTTGGGGGACAGGATGCCTCCCAGAGGCATCCAGGAAGGCAGGAGGACTGTGGGGCGTAGATGTAGGTACTTACTGCACCCTGACTGCAGACCCTCTGGGTGCCCTTCCCAAGCCCCAGGATGCAGTGGGAGCTGCTCTCAGAGCACCCCTGTCCTTGGAGCTCAGTGTCACAGGTGTCCCTGCCTCTGTCCACCCCTCCTCCTGCCGTCTTGCTCTCCAGAAAATGAGAGAAGCACCAGGCAGCGCCTGTGTTCAGCCCGAGTGCCCAGTGCCTTCTCCCAGGCTTCCTCAGCTCCCCGGGCAGCCCCGGGTCCTCCTGGACCCCCACTCACTGCCTGGGCCTGATGACCCACCCAGCCCCCTCTCAGGACGCTCCAGGAGCTATGTCCACTCCCCCTGCCTCCCAGGTGGACACTGCCTTTCCAAGGCCCTTCAGATCATCTGTCACATCATCCTGCACATGTCCTGAGCCCCTGGGGGACACTGTCCTGGCAGGCCAGCAGGGCAGCCAGTGGCCTCCATGAGTGTCACCCAGCCAGGCCAGCGCTGGTCCTGGGCCAGCTGGGAAAGAAGCTGCTTCTCGCCCACGGGGCTCACAGTCTGTCCTGAGAGTTCAGGGCCCACCCTGGTCTCTGCACCCACCTGGGCTGTTACAAGGCTGCCTCAGGGACATGCCACGGAGGCCATGCTGCACACGTCCCAGGTCCCAGCTGCATCTCCCTGAGTGAACCCCCAGGGAGAGAGGGGCTGGTCCTGGTGACCTGTGGGGGCTGCGGTTTCCTTCCTGTGTCCCCCCACTGGTGCCCCACCTGGGGTCTCCCAGGGAGGAGCCCTGCTGCTCGGGAGTACACCCGGGTGCTGGGCGTCTTCTCGGACCGACTTCTCAGGGGTGGAGGGCAGGTGGACATGTCCTGGGTGGGTGTGGATGGCCTGCTCCCTACCCTGAGGGTGGCTCGTCTGCTCCTACAGCTGAGTGGCAGGTGGCAGAAGCCCGGGCTCTGGTCCACACGCTGGCTGGCTGGTCTGTGGTGGAGACCATGGTGGTGTCCACCAAAACGCCTGAGAGGAAGCTCATCTTTGGCAAAGGGAACTTTGAGCACCTGACAGGTGAGTCCCTTTGGGTGTGTCCCAACCCCTCTGTCTCTGCCAAGAGCAGGCAGGCAGAGTCCTGCAAGGGCTAGCTCCCTGGGGCCCGGGAAGCAGCCGGGCAGGTCTCAGGAGGGAGGGGACAGCAGAGGAGGGGGTTGCAGGATGTCCCCACAGGCCTGTGCATGGGGCTCAGATGGGTCACAGGTTGGATGAGTCACCTGGGGGTCCCAGGGGACAGGTCGTGCCAGCAGATGGGGTAACTGCACCCGTGGCAGCCCCAGCGCACCCTCCCTCCGACACTGCACCACAGTCGGGGCCCTTTGTACCTCTGTCCCGCTCAGTTCCAGAGCTCCCCACTCCCCCTGAACCCGAAAAGCCCGCTGAGGCTGGGCGGGTGGTCCTATTGAACCAGAGCCCAGACGTCTCTGAGATGCTGCTGTGCGTGCGTGCCTGGGTCTTGCGTGGGTGTCGCCTGTGCACCTCCAGATGGTCCCTGGCGACTTCTCCTGCAATGCACTTGGGAATTCGCGAAACCGTCCAGCCACTGTGCGTCCCACTGCCACGCTGCGAGGTGGGTCTGAGCCACGACCCCAGGGCAGCGCTTCTGACAGGACCTTCTCTTGCCCTTAGAAAGAATCAGAGGGTCTCCAGAAATCACGTGCGTGTTCCTGAACGTGGAGAGGCTGTCCCCGCCCACCAAGGTACATCGGAGTGTCCCCACACCGGCGTTGAAAGCTTCGCTCTGCAGCACATGGCCAGGGTGTCCCGCGGATCCCTCCCGAGGCCAGCCGCAGTGGCGGGTCCCTCCGAACCCTCTCCCTGCCCGTTTCTCCTTTCCAGAAAGAGCTGGAGGCCGCCTGGGGCGTGCGGGTGTTGGACCGCTTCACCGTGGTTCTGCACATCTTCCGCTGCCACGCGCGCACCAAGGAGGCCCGGCTGCAGGTGGCGCTGGCCGAGATCCCCCTGCTCAGGTACCGCGGCCCATCCGGCCTGACTGCCCCGGGGCCCCCTCTGGATTAGCTGGTTTGTCACACGGGCATCAAGAGAAGAGAAGCCACGTACAGCTCGGCTCCGGGGGGCGCCCTGTGCCTGGGCAGGCTCTCCACGTCCTCCTCCTAGGAGCCCCAGGTGTGGAGCGCCACCCCGTGGCAGTGGGGGACCCACCCAAGGAGAGGCCCCCTCAGCGCTTCCCTCTCTGCGGTCAAAGCCCCTGCCCCTGCCTGGCTTTTCGGGAGGGACCCCGTGTCCGCAGCAGGTAAGTGCGTCCTGTTTCCACACCAGGTCGAACCTGAAGCACGACGCGGCTGTCCCGGACCGAGGCGGCGGGGGCTCTCGGTACATCATGGGGTCCGGTAAGGCGTGGCCTGGGGCGGGGCATGTCAGCGCAGCCTCCCTCGGAAAGGGGAGGCAGCCCTGGGAGACCCCGGGGAGGCTCGCAGCGGGCCTGGTGTCACATCCGAGCTAATGTTATCTTCATTTCTGTTGCGTCACTGAGCACCACAAACGGGCAATTGATAAGAACAGAGTCTGTCGTCAGGCGCGGTGACACACCTGTAATCCCAGGGGCTCGGGAGGGTGCGGCAGGAGGATCACGAACTCAAAGCCAGCCTCCGCAATGGCGAGGCCCTAAGCGACTCATGAGACCCTGTCTCTAAATAAAATCCAAAATAGGGCTGGGGGTGGGGCTCAGTGGTCGACCGCTCCTGAGTTCGATCCCGGGTACCCCAGCGAACAACAAAAAGAATAGTCTGTCCGGCTTATGTCCTGATGGCTGCAAGTCCAAGAACGAGGTGTCAACCAGCGTCTGTTGGGGACTGGTGCTGCACTGTGACATGGCAGAGTATATCACGTGGCCAGTATGCAAGGGACAGCCTGCTTTTAATTAAACAAAGCCATTCCCTTGATAATGCGTAAACCCACGAACACCCCAATTCACAAACGGATACGTGCATTCACCCCACTAATCTATGAAGGGACTCATCCACTCCCCCACAAATGGGTTAACCCACTAATCCGCGGACTGGCTGGTTCACTGATCTATCAATGGACTAGTCCACAAACGACTATCCCACTAATCCACCAATGGAGTGACCCATAAGTAGACTAACCCCCGACCACAAACAGATTAGCGCACTAACGCAGTGGGGACTGATGAGTGAGCACAAAGTCCTTATGTGGATTAATCCACTAATCCGTGAGTGGACTCATCGGACTCCTCCGCTAATCCACGAATGGATTAGTCCATTGTCCGCGTGGCCCATTCATCTCCCAGAGACCCCACCTCCGAACACAAGTAGCGACCGAGTTGGCAGTTGCGTCTCCAGCACCCCAATGCTGGGGACACGCACAGCCTAGTCCCGGTCATCGCCCTCTCTGGGCTGAGGTAACAATGACCCAGGATTGGGGGGCAGGGCAGGGACATGCGGGCCACGTTGGCCCTATTGCATGTCATCCCAGGCTGTCCTCCGAGGCGCCCCTCAGCTGGTTCCCCCCCGGGGTAAAGGGAGCTGGCCGGGGTCCGGTGTGGAAAAGCTCTGTAGAAGCGCCAGGCCTCTGCAGAAGTGGGTGGGCGGGGCCCTCTGAGAAGGCGCAGGCGCAGTTGGCTCCTTCGCGACCCTCGCGCCTGCGC
>NW_026000110.1:39118-42037 GCF_001458135.2 Marmota marmota marmota | reverse complement strand
GTCCGGCCTGAGAAGGGGCAGCCAGGTATGGCCCAGGTGCCCCCGAGGCAGGTCCAGGGACCAGCCCAGTGGGGAGGCCGGTCACCAGGGGCCACCACAAAGCCACCTTCAGACCCAGTTCCTACACCATCCTCAAGACACCACGGCACAGCGCCAGGCCCGTGTACACCACCCCACACCAGGTACACGAACCAGGTCCGTCTCCACCACCCGCAAGAACCAGGTCCGTCTCCACCACCCCACCCCAGGTGCACAGAACCAGGTCCATCCACCCCACCCCACCCCAGGTGCACAGAACCAGGTCCATCCACCCCACCCCAGGCTCGTCCACAGCACCCACCCCACCATCTACACCGCGTGCTGTGTGCACACGTCACCTGCACCACCACCCCTCCTGGCTGCACATGACCCAGGGCTAGTCCTGTACCTTCCCTCTCTGGCCACCAGGGTCGCTGAGGAGCTGGCACCCAGGGCCTGGGTAAACTGGATCTTGCTGCCTCTGCCAGGGCCGGGTCTCAGGGGTGGACAGGGCCTGTGGCCAGGCCAGGCGGGGCTCCCTGGGACCTCGTGTGTGTGTCCTGTGCCTCCCCCAGGGAAAACCACACTGATCCGGGCCCTGACGGGTGACGAGGCCGCGCAGCCTCGGGACCAGCTGTTTGCCACACTGGACATCACGGCCCATGCAGGATCCCTGCCCTCGCGCATGACCGTCCTCTACATGGACACCATCGGCTTCCTCTCCCAGCTGCCCCACGGCCTGATCGAGTCCTTCTCTGCCACCCTGGAGGATGTGGCCCACTCGGTGAGTTGGGTGGCCCTGTGGACAAGACCCCATAGACAAGCCCCTGGGGGCCAGGCCCCTCCGTAGGACATGATCCTCCAGCTCCAGCAGGAGTCCCTGGGCCTCCTCAGGGGACAGAAACCACAGGAGTCCAGCTCCCCCAGCCCTGGAGGGCAGAGGCTGGACCCGGGGTCACAGGCTCCAGGGAGGCTCCTCCTGCCTGTCCAGCTCCTGGGGCCCAGGCGCGGAGGTGAGCGGACGGGCAGTGTGACTGGTGGCGCAGCCAGGAACCTCCCATGCAAACCGTCTCGCGGTCCAGCCCCGGCTGGGTGGACCTGTCCCCACCTGTGGGCCACGCTTCTCTCCTCCTGGAGAAGTTGCAGAAGTCACAATGACCTCACGGAGGCCCAGGCTGTGCGTGGGGGCCAGGGCAGGGCGCCGACCAGCCTCCACGGGCAGCTCCTCGTTCTGGGGCCCGGGAGGCCAGGCCAGCCACTGAGCGGCTGCTCTCCCTCCAAGGAGACGGGGTGCTGGCGGGCGGTGGCAGGACCCAGGCACAGGAACTAGGAAGCCTGTGTCCACCTCGGACATGTCCTGGCCTCCAGCAGAACTGTCCTGGGGGTCAGGGCCACCCCCACTGCCACCTTCCTAGGCGGTGGTGCCCTCGAGCCCCTCCTGGGCCGCCCACAGGCAGGTGAGCACGACCCCGGAGCCCTGTCCCCAGCCTGTTTTGTGTTTTATTAGAGACTGGGTCTCCTTGAGCTGCTTAGGGCCTCACCTTTACCCCCTGACCATGTGGCCTGTCCACAGGCAGCTGGGGACGGCAGCCCTGCAGCCCCCTGACCATGTACCTGTCCACAGGCCGGTGGGGACAGGAGCCCCCTGACCGTGTGGCCTATCCACAAGCAGGTGGGGACGGAAGTCGCCTGACCATGTAGCCTGTCCACAGGCAGGTGGGGACGGAACTCCCCTGACCCGTGGCCTCCCTGTCCACCAGGATCTCATTGTGCACGTGAGAGACGTCAGCCACCCCGAGACGGAGCTGCAGAAAGTCAGCGTCCTGTCTGCCCTGCAGGGCCTGGGCCTGCCCGCCCCTCTGCTGGACTCCGTGGTCGAAGTGCACAACAAGGTGGATCTGGTTCCGGGGTGAGTGGGCTACGCTGCACCCACAGGCTTCTCCTTCCCTGGACATCCCCATCGGGGAGGGTCGGGGTGGACTGTGGCTTTCCCACGAGGGACAGACGTGTCCATCTCCCAGTGCTGCTAAGGGCCATTGGCATCCAGCCTCCCTGTGACATTGGTGGCAGTGGCCTTTCCTGTTGAAGTGACTTGGTCCCACGAGGAGCACCCAGAGCACCCAGGCTGGGCCCCTTGGGTGGGACCTCACCTCTGCAGCTGCCCCAGGGCTGACAGGTGTGCTGGCCTCTCTCAGGTACCGTCCCCCAGACCCGAGCGTAGTGGCCGTGTCCGCCCTCCTGGGACAGGGGCTGGAGGAGCTGAGGGTGGGGCTGGAGGAGGCCGTGCTGAGGGCCACCGGGAGGCAGGTGCTCACCCTGCACATCAAGCTGGCCGGGCCGCAGCTCAGGTGAGGGACCCAGACCCGGGTCTGCCCCCCGGACGGCGGTGGGCCTGGGCCTTGCAGCATGGCCACTTTTAGCTGCCTCCGTGCACAGAGGGTGGGTAGTGGGCGTGGAAGTCCATGCTGATGCTGGCATGTGCATACACCAGGTGCTTAAGCTGTGCTCACTCATGTTGCAGGGCTGCACGTCCTGTCCACCTCCAATGTGCCCGGGCCTCCAGCAGCCCTCTCCTGGGGGCGGAAGGAGCCGCTCCCACCACCACCTTCCGGGGCTGGGGAGCGCTGTGGGCAGTGGGGAGAGGTGGGCTGGGCTTCAGAGACGGCCACGCCCTGACGGGCCTCTCTGCCCCCAGCTGGCTTTACAAGGAGGCCACGGTGCAGCAGGTGGACGTGCTGCCTGAGGCCGGGGCAGCCCACGTGAAGGTCATCATCAGCAACTCGGCCTATGGCAAGTTCCGGAAGCTCTTCCCAGGATGAACTTGCCTGCGCTGGGCACTGTGTGGCTTCCGAACTGGAAACAAGTGGCCGCGGCCTCGCTGGCTGCACCCCCACCCCGTCC
>NW_026000110.1:21842-34052 GCF_001458135.2 Marmota marmota marmota | reverse complement strand
TCTTCATGTCCTCCAGGTAGCGGATCAGGGCCTCCGACTTCACCTTGTTGCCCCACCAGTAGGGGACTCCCGGCCACAGCTCCGGGTGCCGCCGCACCGAGGCCTCGTCCTCGTAGGAGAGCAGGACCTGCTGGCCCCGCGCCCACAGCTGCCGCAGCGTGGGCAGCTCCTGCAAGGGACGGGGTCACTGGGGTGGGGTGCCGGGTGAGGGGAGCCTGGGGCTGGGTGGCCCGCCGGGCACTGTGCCTCTGAGGTGACGCCGTGGCTTAGTGTCCCAGGAGGGCACCTGCAGTGACCCAGGGCCCTGAGACCCAGAAGGGCACCTGCAGGGACTGGCCCGGATGCGGGACCTACTACAGCTGACCCCTGGCTGTGCTGAGGGCGACCTGTGTCCCCAGCCCATGCTCCAGGCCCCCACCCGGGACCTACTGGGAACGGCTTTGCGGGTCTCATCAGCTGCAGGGGTCACTCTGGAGGGGCCAGGCCCTAATCCCGTGACGGGTGCCCCGTGCTGTCAAAGGGGGTGTTGGGCACAGACACATGGGATGCCAGGGCCACAGCAGGACACCCCCAGCAGCTGGAAGGTGGCCGCATCCTCTCGGGACCCCAGTCAGCACCGGGGCTGGCCTCTGGCCTCCAGGGCTGCGTCTCACGTCCTGAGCCCCGGCTGGGTGCCAGGTGAGGGCACCGAGACCCAGGCAAGTGCCCGGTGGGTGACACAGACCATCGCGTTGCTGCACGCTCGCCCCAGAGGCCCTCCCTGCCAGGCTGCCCGGCCCCCCTCACAGGGAAGCCAGAAGGCCCTGATGACCGGCTTGTCCCCGCCAGACCAGACACACACACCAAGCCCTGGACACAGTGCCCAGGAGAGCCCTGGGGCACAGGCACCCTCCTCACCCCTCGGGGGCACAGCATGTCCCCAAAGATGTTCTTGATGCAGGCCACCAGGTACTCATGCAGGTCCTCCGTCATCCCCTCGAAGTTCCTGCAGGCCAGGATGACCACCTCCCGGGGGTGCTGCTCCAGCCACTCGGAGATCTCCGTGAGGGTGTCCTGGGTGAGGGGCCAGGGCTCAGTCGGGCCCAGAGGGCAGCAGGGCCAGGGGCCTCCTGGGAGGTGGGCCTCCTCGGCTCCAGACAGGAGGCCGGGCTGCCCAGAGGACACATAGCCTCCCGGGAGGGGGGCGGGGGCGAGCCAGCAGGAGGGAGGGTGGCCCAGGCACAGGAGGGCATGAACGGTCCTGTGGGCACGGACACGTCTGTTCACGGGTGTGAGCGCACACGGAGCATATCTGTTCACAGGTGTCTGTATCCATGTCCGTGCACGTGCCTGTACGTGCGTGTTGTGTGCATGCACATCTGTATGTGTGCATGTCAGCACATGTGAATCTGGATCTGTGTGCTGCCCTGTGTTCACGCGTACACAAACGCATACGTGTCCATCTGCACGGCACGTGCATGTGCGTATCTGTGTGTGTGCGTGCATGTCTGTGTGTGTGTGCATGTATGCTGGGTGTCTGCATTTCTGCGTGTGTCTGTGTCACATGCGTGTGTACACGTGTGCAGGTGTCTGTGTACAAGCACACTCCAAACACGAGCCTCTGTGAGTCAGAGGTGTGGGGTCCCAAGGCTCCGGGGCGTGAGCCAGGCCAGCGGCACAGAGTGACCCAGAGTAGGTGCTTCTAGACTGGGAGCCCGGGGTGCAGTGGGGACACGGGGTGGGGACACAGGGAACAGCCCGCAGGCTTTGGGAGGACGCAGCTTGTGCCCTTCAGACTTTAGAAAGCCTCGGGCCTTCGGGAAGAGAATGGATTCCGAAAACCTAACGGGTCTGGGGGCCGGTTCCACCCGCTCTGCAAATGTGGGGAGTCTCTGCTCACTGAGCGGGGAGACCGCCAAGCCCAGGGAGCGCTGTTCAGGCTATCTCCAAGGTCTGACCAGCGGCCTGGACCGGCACGTGGCTGCCCCGCCCCTGGCAGCCGACCTCCTGCCCCACCAGGCCCCTGTGTACCTCCACCAGCGCCGTCGTGTACACCATGTGTACGAAGTGCAGGTTCTTCTCCGAGCCCTCCAGCATGTGCGCGATGCGCAGGTCCAGGTACCGCACCCCAGCGTCCAGCTGCTGCGTGACGTCCAGCGCCTGCCGAGGGACGCCCGTCATCTCTGCCCGGACAGCAGGCCGCTCCCTCCTGGGTGAATCGCCCTTCCCTGGGGCTCAGGAGGCGCTGAGGTTGCGCACTGTGCAGCACTGTCTGGGGCCCCCGCTGGGTGTCTGCTGAACCGCCAGCCGCACGCGGGGCCAGAGCTGCCCGGGCCCCACCCTGGGGAGACCTGCTCTGGGGTGAGCAGCCTCGGCTGTACAGCCAGGGCCCGCTGCCGTCCTGGGCTTCAGTCCACCCCAGCCCTAATGCTGCTCTCTGGGACATCGGGCAGTCACGGTCACCCTTGTCCCAACAGTCTCTGGGAAGGGGTCCCACTAGGGGCGCATGCCCCACAGCCCTGGATCCACCCAGCCCTTGGCATCCCCAGTCAGGATGCAGGGTGCTCAGCAGGACGCCAGACAGAGTGGGAGGGCCATGCAGTGGGAGTGGACAGCCCCGGGGCAGGAGAGGACGACCACCAGAGGACAGGTGTGGGGGGATGCCCCCCCTGCAGGGCCACTGTCTGCAGCTCCTTGACAGGATGGGGGACAGCTCCTTGACAGGATGGGGGACACCCCCCTGCAGGGTCACTGTCTGCAGACCCCTGACAGGATGGGGGACACCCCCCTGCAGGGTCACTGTCTGCAGCTCCCTGACAGGATGGGGGACACCCCCCTGCAGGGTCACTGTCTGCAGACCCCTGGCAGGATGGGGGACACCCCCTGCAGGCTCTGACCCCTGACAGGTGCTCATCCCCCACCCGGCAGGTCCCCACAGCTCCTGCTGCCCCCGTGGTCACTAAGATGCAGAAACAGTACATTCAACAGGACAGAGCTGGACGTTGGGGGCAGTCTTGTGTCCCTGGGAAATCCCTGACACTCAAACCTTTTGTCACCAACAGTCTTCGGACAGGAGGCAGAGGAGGAAGAGTGGTCCATCTCCTCCCCGGGGTGGGCCCCGCTTCCTGCCAGCCTTCTTTCCTCCCCAGAATGGAGGGGCGCCCCTTTCCCCGGCCTCTCCAGGGGTGGCTGAGGCCAGCTGAGCCTCCAGGAGGCCCCCTCTGCACAGCATCAAATCAAATGCCCTGGTGGGTCTTAGGGCACCTGCCCCACCTGGGCAGAGGGCTGGGTGCAGGAGGGGGGCACCTGGGGTGAAGGCAGAGATGCCCTTCTCTCTGATGGGGCCAGAGGAGACAGCCTCGGCCCTGGGGCAGGGAAGAGACCCCCCTCCTCCTGCAGCAAGGAGAGACCCCACACACACACCTGCCCTGGAGCAGGGAAGAGACCCCCCTCCCTCAGCAGGGAAGAGGACCCCCCTCCTCCTGAGCCCTTCCCTTAGGAACCTGCAGCGTGGGTCCCTTCTGCCTCTGGGAGTTGACCCGCAGCTGAACAAGCCCCAGGGAGGAGCAGGGCGCCCTCCGGAGTGGGGAGAGGGGCCTCGGGAAGGGTGCTGCTGGCTATCTAGGCCGCAGGAGGAACGGCCTGTCGCCTGGGCCAGCCCCAGGCACCCCCTGCCTGTGGCCCCTCTCAGCCAGTGACCAGCCGCCTCGGGTGTGATGCTGCTCGGTGACCAAGCCCTGCCTCTCCACCACCTGGGGCGGCCTCAGAGTCTTGCTCTCCCCCCATCTACGGCATGAGGCCAGAGCGCCCACCAGGGGCACCTGCTGCTTTGTGCGGAGCGATGGCCCTGCCGTCCACCTCCCGGCCCCAAGTGGCCCTTACCTGGGTGACAGACCACCTCAGCACCACGGGGCGCGTCACACATGGCACCACCTTGCTCAGCAGCTGCAGCAAGCGGGACTCGCTGTGGGACACGGGGGACTTCTTATTCAGACAGTAGGTCATGGTGTCGTGGCTCCCTGGAGGAAACACCGGGACGGCCATCAGTCCCCCAGATGCAGCCCCCCAGCTGCCCTCACAGCCAGCGGGTGGACAGCGCCCCACACACGCCCACCTGCAGCCTAGGCAGGGGCCCTGCGTGGAGACCCCGTCTCAGCCCCTGCCCTCCGGGGCTGGGCGTCACGACGCCCATGATTCTAAGCCCTGGTTTGTGGTGACTTGTTACATCAGCCCCAGGGCGTGAGTACGTGTTGACTGCAGAAACACGAGTGTGCAGATGAGAGGACTGTCCCTGGGCGTCATGGGAGGACCCTCCCTGTTTGTCATAGGAAAAGAGTTCCTGTGCGTCATGGGAGGACCGTCCCTGTGCGTCATAGGAAAAGAGTTCCTGTGCGTCATGGGAGGACCGTCTTTGTGCGTCATGGGAGGATTGTCCTGTGTATCATGGAAGGACCATCCCTGTGCGTCATAGGAAAAGAGTTCCTGTGCGTCATGGGAGGACCGTCCCTGTGCGTCATGGCAGGACCGTCCCTGTGCGTCATCGACGCACATTATCTTGTGGCGTTATGTCTTTACGCATCTCTTACACCAACAACGGGACGGCTCTGCCAGCGTGACAGCCGCCCTTTCTCTGGTCATCCCTAGGACGGGCCGTCTCTCCAGCCTGCCACCGGAGCCTCTTCGGTTGATCCAGATGCGGATCCTCTATCGAGCACGGGGTTTTCCGTTGGGAGCTCTTTCTTAAGCTGTGGCGCACGTTAGTCGTGCAGAACGGGGTTCCGCTGTGGCACGTTGGCAGGTGCCTTAACACAATCCAGTGACTCCCACCCGCAGGGCCTCCCTCCTTCCCCCGGCCCTCCTCCGCTGCTGCCTGCCCTTCTGCATGTCGTGTGAGCATGTGGCGCTGGGACCGAACCCAGGGCTCTCCACCACTGAGCCGCACCCCAGCCCTGTCTAGTTTCTATCTCGAGACGGGGTCTCGCTGAGTTGCTGAGGCTGGCCTCTGACGTGCATCCTCCTGCCTCAGCCTCCGAGTAGCTGGGATGTCAGGCGTGGCTGCGGCGCCTTCTGCCGTCACAATGTCCTTGGGTTTTGCTTTTTGTTTCCCCCCTGGCTTCCACCTGTGCGAGAAGCCAGCAGGACTCTCTTCACACCTCTGTCTTTGCTGTGCAGAGGCTTTTAACAGGGCGCCATCCCGTCTGTCGTCTATCGATTCTTGGCTTTATGTCCTGGCTTTTGCAGACCCCCGAGGAGCCCTGCTGGTCTCCATGGAGCGCCGACCTAGGTTTTCTCCTAGCGGTGCAAAGGGTCTCCTGCTTAGATGCGCGCACTTGGACAGAGGGATCCGCTGTCAACCCCCACTTTAGCGGTGCAGCCTCCCCGCAGGCAGAGGGCGCCCGTTTCCCCATCCTTGGCGCCTGTCCCCTGCAGATCTGCTGATGGAAACCATCTTACACTTCGTTTTCTGCTGAGTGACACGGATGGCACGTTCACAACCATCAGCAACCACGCTGCCTCAGTCGTGTCTAACCGGCGTCGCCTGAACCACCGCCCACCCTCCTATGCCACCTTCCGAGCTGTGTGTGTGTGTGTGTGCGTGTGTGCGCGCGCGCATGCACACAGGTGCACCAGGCCCGGCCGGTTCCCCACCAGGACCCACCCACCATGGGGACGCCCACCTGAGCGGCCTCACCTGGGATGGACAGGTGGTGCAGGGGCACATCCCAGAGCCGGGGACACAGCGCTGACATCCAGTCCGCATTGGCATTTGCGCAGGGCAGGCTCCGGAAGCTTCCAGAAGCGCTCACCTGCCCACCCATTGGAAGCCAACCGTGCAGCCTGAGAAAGGAAAAGGGATTTTTTTTTGTTGTTGTTCAACTGCTAGTTACACAGGGGTCCTGGCTCCGGGGAAAATGCAATCAATAGACTTTCCCTGGGAGGAGAGGGATGGGGTGGTGGGCTGTGGGGAGAGGGAGGGAGGGAGGGAGGGAGGGTCACGGTCATGGGCTAAGCCCAGTCTCCCTAACATTCCTCTGCTTCGGCCCTGGCCCCAGGACCTTGGCATGTGCCGTGTGTGGAGACAGGTCTTTGCAAAGGTGATGGAGGTGCAGTGAGCTCCCCAGGGTGGCCCTGACCCACAGGACTGGTGTCTTCATAAGAAAACGAGATGAGAACATAGACGCACACAGAGAGAGACCCCGAGAAGACACAGGGAGAAGACGGCCTATGCAAGCCACCCTGCACTCCTGAGCCCTGGTGCCTGGTGGCGCCTGCCCTGTCCACTGCTCTCAGGCACCGTGGGGTCCAAGAGCCAGGCAATGGCTTCCCAACTGGGCTACACCCCCAGTCCTGTCGCTGGTTTTGGTTGATCGTGTGCTACAAATCCCTCACATGGGTCTGCGACGTCCAGACCCAGATCCATCCCTTTTTTCTGGGGCACCTTACTCTAAACACTGGGGCGTGTGGTTACTTTATCGCACAGGACCCCAGTAAAGGGCACCGTGCCATCTGCCCCCCAGCTCCCATCTGCCCCCCAGCTCCGGGCGGTAGACCACGCATGCGCATTTCCTCCCACCAGCTCACCCACTGTGGACCACCTATGTGCACCTCCCCCACCAGCTCACCCACTGTGGACCACCTATGTGCTCCTCCCCCCACCAGCTCACCCACTGTGGACCACCTATGTGCACCTCCCCCCACCAGCTCACCCACTGTGGACCACCTATGTGCACCTCCCCCACCAGCTCACCCACTGTGGACCACCTATGTGCACCTCCCCCCACCAGCTCACCCACTGTGGACCACCTATGTGCACCTCCCCCACCAGCTCACCCACTGTGGACCACCTATGTGCACCTCCCCCCACCAGCTCACCCACTGTGGACCACCTATGTGCACCTCCCCCACCAGCTCACCCACTGTGGACCACCTATGTGCACCTCCCCCCACCAGCTCACCCACTGTGGACCACCTATGTGCACCTCCCCCACCAGCTCACCCACTGTGGACCACCTATGTGCACCTCCCCCCACCAGCTCACCCACTGTGGACCACCTATGTGCACCTCCCCCACCAGCTCACCCACTGTGGACCACCTATGTGCACCTCCCCCCACCAGCTCACCCACTGTGGACCACCTATGTGCACCTCCCCCACCAGCTCACCCACTGTGGACCACCTATGTGCACCTCCCCCCACCAGCTCACCCACTGTGGACCACCTATGTGCACCTCCCCCACCAGCTCACCCACTGTGGACCACCTATGTGCACCTCCCCCCACCAGCTCACCCACTGTGGACCACCTATGTGCACCTCCCCCACCAGCTCACCCACTGTGGACCACCTATGTGCACCTCCCCCCACCAGCTCACCCACTGTGGACCACCTATGTGCACCTCCCCCACCAGCTCACCCACTGTGGACCACCTATGTGCACCTCCCCCCACCAGCTCACCCACTGTGGACCACCTATGTGCACCTCCCCCACCAGCTCACCCACTGTGGACCACCTATGTGCACCTCCCCCCACCAGCTCACCCACTGTGGACCACCTATGTGCACCTCCCCCACCAGCTCACCCACTGTGGACCACCTATGTGCACCTCCCCCCACCAGCTCACCCACTGTGGACCACCTATGTGCACCTCCCCCACCAGCTCACCCACTGTGGACCACCTATGTGCACCTCCCCCCACCAGCTCACCCACTGTGGACCACCTATGTGCACCTCCCCCACCAGCTCACCCACTGTGGACCACCTATGTGCACCTCCCCCCACCAGCTCACCCACTGTGGACCACCTATGTGCACCTCCCCCACCAGCTCACCCACTGTGGACCACCTATGTGCACCTCCCCCCACCAGCTCACCCACTGTGGACCACCTATGTGCACCTCCCCCACCAGCTCACCCACTGTGGACCACCTATGTGCACCTCCCCCCACCAGCTCACCCACTGTGGACCACCTATGTGCACCTCCCCCACCAGCTCACCCACTGTGGACCACCTATGTGCACCTCCCCCCACCAGCTCACCCACTGTGGACCACCTATGTGCACCTCCCCCACCAGCTCACCCACTGTGGACCACCTATGTGCACCTCCCCCCACCAGCTCACCCACTGTGGACCACCTATGTGCACCTCCCCCACCAGCTCACCCACTGTGGACCACCTATGTGCACCTCCCCCCACCAGCTCACCCACTGTGGACCACCTATGTGCACCTCCCCCACCAGCTCACCCACTGTGGACCACCTATGTGCACCTCCCCCCACCAGCTCACCCACTGTGGACCACCTATGTGCACCTCCCCCACCAGCTCACCCACTGTGGACCACCTATGTGCACCTCCCCCCACCAGCTCACCCACTGTGGACCACCTATGTGCACCTCCCCCACCAGCTCACCCACTGTGGACCACCTATGTGCACCTCCCCCCACCAGCTCACCCACTGTGGACCACCTATGTGCACCTCCCCCACCAGCTCACCCACTGTGGACCACCTATGTGCACCTCCCCCCACCAGCTCACCCACTGTGGACCACCTATGTGCACCTCCCCCACCAGCTCACCCACTGTGGACCACCTATGTGCACCTCCCCCCACCAGCTCACCCACTGTGGACCACCTATGTGCACCTCCCCCACCAGCTCACCCACTGTGGACCACCTATGTGCACCTCCCCCCACCAGCTCACCCACTGTGGACCACCTATGTGCACCTCCCCCACCAGCTCACCCACTGTGGACCACCTATGTGCACCTCCCCCCACCAGCTCACCCACTGTGGACCACCTATGTGCACCTCCCCCACCAGCTCACCCACTGTGGACCACCTATGTGCACCTCCCCCCACCAGCTCACCCACTGTGGACCACCTATGTGCACCTCCCCCACCAGCTCACCCACTGTGGACCACCTATGTGCACCTCCCCCCACCAGCTCACCCACTGTGGACCACCTATGTGCACCTCCCCCACCAGCTCACCCACTGTGGACCACCTATGTGCACCTCCCCCCACCAGCTCACCCACTGTGGACCACCTATGTGCACCTCCCCCACCAGCTCACCCACTGTGGACCACCTATGTGCACCTCCCCCCACCAGCTCACCCACTGTGGACCACCTATGTGCACCTCCCCCACCAGCTCACCCACTGTGGACCACCTATGTGCACCTCCCCCCACCAGCTCACCCACTGTGGACCACCTATGTGCACCTCCCCCACCAGCTCACCCACTGTGGACCACCTATGTGCACCTCCCCCCACCAGCTCACCCACTGTGGACCACCTATGTGCACCTCCCCCACCAGCTCACCCACTGTGGACCACCTATGTGCACCTCCCCCCACCAGCTCACCCACTGTGGACCACCTATGTGCACCTCCCCCACCAGCTCACCCACTGTGGACCACCTATGTGCACCTCCCCCCACCAGCTCACCCACTGTGGACCACCTATGTGCACCTCCCCCACCAGCTCACCCACTGTGGACCACCTATGTGCACCTCCCCCCACCAGCTCACCCACTGTGGACCACCTATGTGCACCTCCCCCACCAGCTCACCCACTGTGGACCACCTATGTGCACCTCCCCCCACCAGCTCACCCACTGTGGACCACCTATGTGCACCTCCCCCACCAGCTCACCCACTGTGGACCACCTATGTGCACCTCCCCCCACCAGCTCACCCACTGTGGACCACCTATGTGCACCTCCCCCACCAGCTCACCCACTGTGGACCACCTATGTGCACCTCCCCCCACCAGCTCACCCACTGTGGACCACCTATGTGCACCTCCCCCACCAGCTCACCCACTGTGGACCACCTATGTGCACCTCCCCCCACCAGCTCACCCACTGTGGACCACCTATGTGCACCTCCCCCACCAGCTCACCCACTGTGGACCACCTATGTGCACCTCCCCCCACCAGCTCACCCACTGTGGACCACCTATGTGCACCTCCCCCACCAGCTCACCCACTGTGGACCACCTATGTGCACCTCCCCCCACCAGCTCACCCACTGTGGACCACCTATGTGCACCTCCCCCACCAGCTCACCCACTGTGGACCACCTATGTGCACCTCCCCCCACCAGCTCACCCACTGTGGACCACCTATGTGCACCTCCCCCACCAGCTCACCCACTGTGGACCACCTATGTGCACCCTCCCCCACCAGCTCACCCACTGTGGACCACCTATGTGTGAGTCCCCCACCAGCTCACCCACCGATGGTGGACGACACATGGACACATGGGCCTTTCCTTCTGTACAGCTGGTCCCTGACCACCTACCAGCACACCCCTGCCTGCCCACAGGCTGTCACCTGCCCCTGGGTGGAACTCAGGCCACCAGAATCGTCAGCGAGACTGTAACCAAGTCGGTGTTAAGGGCTATGGGGGTCCTCCAGACTTTGATCTCAGTCCTACAACCTGTGACAGAAGAATGACATAAGAATGAGTGGATGGGGCGAGGGTGGGTGGATGGGTGGGTGGATGGGTGGGTGGGTGGATGGGTAGAGAGTGGGTGGATGGGTGGATGAGTAGGTGGGTAGAGGGTAGATGCATAGATAGATGGGTGGATGGGTGGGTGGATAGTGGAGGGGTGGGTGGGGAGGCAGGGGTGGGTGGGTGGGTGCATAGATGGATGAGTAAATGGATGGTAGAAGGATGGACAGATGAGTAGACGGGTGTGAGTGGGTGGATGGACAGTCAGAGTGGATGGCTGGTGGGTGGACGGGTGGGTGGATGCAAAGGTGTCCACAGTCCCCAAATCCCCAGATACCTGAAACTTATCCTGCCACTGAAAAGTGTCCCCACACCCCAGGGCCCTCCATCACAGCAGGTTCTCACACTGGGGACTGTCCTGTCCCCAGACCCTCACACCAGGCAACACAGGGGACTGTCCTGTCCCCAGACCTTCACACCAGGTGACAGTGGGGACTGCCTGTCCCCAGACCCTCACACCAGGTGACACTGGGGACTGTCCTGTCCCCAGACCTTCACACCAGGTGACAGTGGGGACTGTCTTTTCCCCAGACCATCACACTAGGTGACAGTGGGGACTGTTTTGTCCCTAGACCCTCACACCAGGCAGCAGTGGGGACTGCCTGTCCCTAGACCCTCACACCAGGTGGCACTGGGGACTGTCCTATCCACAGTCCCTTTACACCAGGTGACAATGGGGACTGTCTTTTCCCCAGACCATCACACTAGGTGACAGTGGGGACTGTTTTGTCCCTAGACCATCACACTAGGTGACAATGGGGACTGTCTTGTCTTCAGACCCTTCACACCAAGTGACAGTGGGGAATGTCTTGTCCCCAGACCTTCACACCAGGTGACAGTGGGGACTGTCTTGTCCCCAGACCCTTCTCACCTGGCAATAATGGGGACTGTGGTTTCCCCAGACCTTCACACCAGGTGACAGTGACCCACCACAGCAGGTCCTGACACTGGGGACTCTCCCACCTGCCCAGAACCTAGGCGTCACCTGACACAGGTGCATCCCTGAGCTCGCTCCTCCCGGTCACTGAACAAGACTGGGGTACAGACCGGGAGGCCGGAGGGTTCTGCCCCCCCCCCCCAGTGTCTGTCTCCCTGGCCACACACCTGGGGGTACCCCGAGGCCAGCACCTGCTGCTCTGATCTCGCCTGTCTTCACCGCCAAGGGGCCACCTGGGAAGGAGAGGACGTGTGTGACTGGTGACTGGTCCACCCCAGCAGGTTGCCAGGTGAATGGCCGGGAAGAGTCCAGGGCAGCTCCTGGTCCCAGGGCGTGTGCCCTGCGTGACGCTAGTGGACAGTCAACGCATAGCCTTGTGGTGAATAGGGGAACGGAGTGGACGTCCCGCGGACGTTCCGCGCTCCTCACCTGGCCCCAGCCCTCACCCAGCGCCTCCGCCTCCCGCAGCCTGGGCCTCTGGGGCGGGGTGCCCAGGACAGCAGCCGCCTCTGCGGTTGACCGGGAGGAATTCCCAGATCCGGGCAGCGCCACCCGGGGGGCCTCGGGGAGTCCACCTGGGAGCACAGGCCCCCCCCCCGCTGACCCGGCCCCCTGCAGCCCGAGTCCCGCGCGGGGGAACCTGGGGTCCTGAGAGACAGGAACCCTGAGCCCCCTTCAGCTGGACTGTGCTGTCGCTGCCCGGCACCCGCCTGGCCCCTGCGCCCTGGAGGGACGCGACTGGCACCTACCTCCCGGCAGCGGGTTTCCGGCGGCTGCG
>NW_026000110.1:13915-17569 GCF_001458135.2 Marmota marmota marmota | reverse complement strand
AAAAAAAAAAAAAAAAAAGAAAGAAAGAAAAAGATAAAATGGCCAAACAGACAAAATAGAACTCCACAAGGAAGAATCCTTTTTCCTATTATGATTAGTATTCTTTTTTTTTTTTTCTGTTTTTTTTTTGCTGGCACCGCTTGGACGCTGGCTCACCCACCGTCCCCCAGACCACAGCTCTTCAAGGGCCGGGTGACTCTACAAAGCAGGAAGTGTCCCGTGCAGGTGGACATCTGGACAGGTCTGGCCAGCGATCTGCCCCCCTGCCGTCCACGCCACAGCACCCCTGACCACAGCCTGGGGTATCCGGAGCCACCAGGGCGGTTCCAGGTGGTGTGAGCTGCAGTGTGTCCATGATCTCTCAGCCTCCGCAGGGGCGGTCAGCAGGGCCACCAGGGCCAGCGTTTCTCCTGCCAGCAGTCCACATGGCAGGAGCTGACTTGGTGCTGGCCATCCACAGCTGCACATGGCCCCCTGACCCTCCACTGCCACACGTGGCCCCCAGGACCCTCCACAGCCACCATAGCCTCCCTTGGACACTCCACAGCCACACGTGGCCCCCTGGACCCTCCACAGCCCCCATAGCCTCCCTTGGACACCCCACAGCCACACATGGCCCCCTGGACCCTCCACAGTCCCACGTGGCCCCTTGGTACCACACGACCACAACCCAGCCACGTAGGGCGGGCGTGGCCAGAGGAGCCCTAGCCAGGCTCATGAGGTGAGAAGTGCATCCTCTGCCTTTCTTCACGGTGCTGGGGACAGAGCACTGCGAGGCCCCGGGGGTCACCCCCTGACCCACACGGCAGACTGTTGGTCGCACTGGCCCCTCCGAGCCCACCCTGTGCTGGACTGGCTCCTGGACTTCCCAGGCGTGGTACTGGGGGCTGCTTTGCCACTGAGCTGATCTCCAGCCCTTTCCATGTTTACTTTGAGAGAGAGTCTCTCCAAGTTGCTGAGGCTGGCCTCCAACTTGTGATCCTCCGGCCTCAGCCTCCCACGTGGCTGGGATTAGGGCCCTGCACCACCGCGTCCGCCCACCCCCGTGGATGTACTCTGCGATCTCTGGTGCTGCTTGCCTCCTGCTGTGGTCCTGGTGAAGTGTCCGGCTTTCTCTTGCCTGGACGTCCCAGCAGGGTTGATCCCACCTCATGACTGTCTGCTAGCGCCAGCCTCCTCTGCACGCAGTCCCGGCCGGCACCCCCAGAAGTGTCCGAGTGAGGTTCCACAGCTGCTTCCTGGGGCCCCGGGGCAGCTCGGTGACAGGAGGGTGACTGTGCACCTGAGGAGCCTCGGGCAGTGCCACACGGTGACCCTGAATGCCTCCCAAGCGTCTCAGCCCAGTAGGAGGACTGGGAGGAGGCAGAGTCCACCTGCCAGCTGCCTCCTCCGTCCAGCATGCCCCGGTCACTGCACACCCTGAGCCGGCCCTCCACTGTGCACATCCAGGGTCCCTCCCTGGGCACTCCTGGTGCAGAGGAGACCGGGAGGCTGTGGGAGGCGGGAGGTGACCGGCAGCTCTTGATCAGTGTCCGACGCAGGCCTGGGGACAGCAGGCTGCAGACTGCGGGTGCTTTGGTGGGGGGCGTTCGCAGGTGCGTAATGAAGCACCTTGGGACCCACCCAGGTCCAGGCACGACCCCTCTATGCTCCTCACCCACCTCAGATGCGGAGATCCTGCAGGTGGCCCCAGGGGGCTGCGTCTGGCTGGGCCCTTCCCCTGAGGTCAGTGTGCAGCTGTCCTCTGGTGGCCACTCAGGAGCTGGAGCGGCCAGGGCCTCTGGGCATCGTGGATGGGGGCTGGGGGCTCGACACTCATGTCACTGCAGCCAGAGGAGGGCTCGGTCAGGGTCAGGTTGGGGGGCTGGACCCTAACCCTGACCCTAACCCCACCATGGCCTGGCTCTAGGGAGAATGGGGGACACGGGAGCCAGGAGTGACGCCTGGCAGGGGTCAGTGTGGGGCCTCTCCTGGGACACCTGAGCCCAGGCCCGTCTGTCCTGCAGGCCACCTCTCATTGCCCTGGAGGACCCGCAGACGTGCCAGGTGGGGGACATGTCCTCCCCAGGGAAGAGGAGGGCCCTCAGCTCCACCCTCATGATGTACTCCTAGGTGCTGCAGCCAGCCTGTGTCCAAGCACCCCCTGGATGGCAGTAACAGGTGACCACTGCAGCCAGCCTGCATCTGAGCACCCCCTGGACGGCAGTAACAGGTGACCACTGCAGCCAGCCTGCATCTGAGCACCCCCTGGACAGCAGTAACAGGTGACCACTGCAGCCAGCCTGCCCCTGAGCACCCATGGACGGCAGTGAGGGGTGTCGAGTGCAGCCAGCCTGTGTCCAAGCCCCCCCTGGACGGCAGTAACAGGTGACCACTGGAGCCAGCCTGCGTCCGAGCACCCCCTGGACGGCAGTAACAGGTGACCACTGCAGCCAGTCTGCCCCTGAGCACCCCTGGACGGCAGTGAGGGGTGTCCACTGGAGCCAGCCTGTGTCCGAGCACCCCCTGGACACCAGTAACAGGTGTCCACTAGAACCAGCCTGCGTCGAGCACACCCTGGACGGCAGTGACAGGTGTCCCCTGGAGACAGCCTGTGTGTAAGCACCCCCTGGACAGGCCTGGAGGGCAGGAACAGGTGTCCACCGGAGCCAGCCTGTGCGTCCACTGGACGGGCCGGGAGGGCGGGAGTGTGTGCTCACTGGCGGATCAGGCCCGGGGCCAGGGCTGCTGCAGGAGCTCAGCCAGCGCTCGTCCCGGGGGCAGCGTGAGCACCAGCTAGTGCCCAGAGCCGGGCGAGACACAGGGACCCGGAGTCACGTGGGCCCAAATGGCTGGCCCAGCGTCCCCCACCGGAGACCACGGCTGGCTCCACTCGGGAGACCGGGAGGTCGTGAAGCAAAGGGCGTGTGAGCTGCTGCAGACGCTGGCCAAGGGCACGAGGGGCCACTGCCCAGGCCACCAGAGCCCTGGTGCACGAGGATCCCTCCCAGGAGGCCATCAGTGGGGGCTGCTGAGGGGAGGGCCCAGGACATCTATGGGTCCCAGGGAGGGCCAGGGCAGCTGAGGGTCCCAGGGAGGGTCAGGGGCAGCCGTGGGTCCCAGGGAGGGCCAGGCACAGTGCCCTCTGAGGGGTCCTAGGCACTGCAGGGCGGCTGCAGGTCCCAGGAGGGCAGAGGTGGGGGCTCTCAGGTGGCCCCTAGCCCTCTCCACAGGAGGAGCTCTCCACACTGTGACGTCCAGAGCCCCCCCACCCCCAGGTCTGTCCCCACCCCCTGAGGAGAGGCCAGGGAGGCTTCGCTGGCCTGTGGGCCCCAGGCACCAGCACAGGACTGGGCGTCAGGACTGTGCCCCCCCATGGCACCTCCCACGGGCTGGGTGGACCCCGGATGTGGGGGTGGGGTCCTCCCTGCACATCAGGGAGGACGGGGGGCCACCAGCACAAAATGCTCCACCCAGCGCTTCAGAAGAGCCATGGCCAGCAGGTCCTGCCTGGGGGCTGGCAGGGGAGACCTTCCCGTCTCTTCCAACATGGGCAGGGTGGGCAGTCGCGGTGGCCCTGTGGGAGTGTCCTGGGCTTGATGGCCACTCTCAGGGACTTCAACAACAGGAGTCCAGGTCCCCAGCCCTGGAGGGCAGAGGCTGGACCAGGGTCCC
>NW_026000110.1:9985-12887 GCF_001458135.2 Marmota marmota marmota | reverse complement strand
CAGGCACAGCACTCGCCGCGCACACCCAGCACACACCAGGCACACCCAGCATGTGCCATGCACATATAACACACACCAGGCACACCCAGCACCACACCCACGGCATACCACACACACAGACTGTCACGTGCAGCAGCACACCTGTATCACGCGCACACAGCATGCGTGCACACTACGTACAGAATGTCCCACATATGCACACACCACCCCCCTGTGCACAGCACACACACCCCATGCACAGCATGCCACACACAGATTTTAATAATTGCCAGTGTCCACCTCAGGTCCACGCACAGCTGCTGCCCCCTGGAGCCCTACCCAGGTCCTCTTGTCCCCTTCTCCTAACAGAAGACTGTTGCTGCCACTCATGTGGCCCAGAGCTGGTCAGGCACTGGCCACGGTCCATGCAGAGGATCTTGCCATGCTGACCAGTGACCTCCCTCCTCAGTGGCCCCTCCTCAGCCCACCCCAGGCCATCGGGCTGTGCCCACTGCATCCTGGACACTCGTCCCATGTGGTTGCTCATCCTTGCAACTTCTGGTTGACACAGGAGGCTGCTCTACAGAAGGTCCTGCAGGGTGGACGTGCCGACGGCGTCCTGGGTGGCCCGCCGCAGCCCCAGCTCCCTGACCGCCGGAGCTAATGCAGGGGCAGGCTCAGGCCCGCGGCCCATTAGCGCAGTGCTGAACACCGTGTGGACACAGAAGGACACCGCACAGCGTGCCCAGGCACCTGCGTTCACATGCACAGGCGTGATCTGCGTCATGGGCTTTTGTACCCACCGTGTCTTCACTCAAGTTCTGGCAGGACAGCCTGGTCACACGGCCTGAGATGCAGACAAGGTTCCCACCTCGGGAGACCCCCAGGCTGGCCGTCACTCCTGCCCCTCCCCAGCCCTGCCACCGCTCTGCGGGCCTGCGCGGCCTCTTGTGGGGGTGGCTGAGCCGGCCCTGCCCAGCCCGATCCTGCCCGCCGCAGTGGGCCTCCCCCCCTCCTGGCAAAGGAACAGTGGGCACAGCAGGTCTCCAGGGCCCCAGGACCTTGGCAGCCACTTTCTCTCTCTTGAGATTTAATCACGGGTCTGAGCCCGGGAGCCAAGAGGCGGTGCTGCCCCGTGATGAGCCTCCTGACTGCACCCCGCGGGGCCACCCCGACCTCGCAGCTGCCTCGCCCGGCGCCGGCTGACTCACCTGGCCTGGCTCACTGCACCGGGGGCGCGCACACACACACACTCAAGCGCTCAGGGGCTCACACACACTCATGTGCACACCCAAGGCACACACACACAAGCACCCAGGGGCTGGCACACACTCAGGACACACTCATGCACACACACACTGGCCCACACGTACACTGATGCACTCGAGGCTCGTACACACCCATGTGCACACGGCCGTTGCATGAGGGCCACCCTGATCCGGATCAGCTTATTCCAGGACATTAAACTGAATTAGTATGCCAAGACCCTCCTTCTGCAGAGACCCTCATCCCCAGGAGTGAGAGATCAGAGTATGGATTTTGGGGGGCATTCCTTCAACCCACTGCAAGATTTTTAAAAAGTGTTTTATTATTTTCTAGTTTTTACGACTTTCCAGAAGTGGACTGTTATGCGCCAAATACACTTAATGATGTATTGCATGGGGAAGTTTCTAAATGGGCATACCCCATGCTGGTCACCACAGAGACACCACAGTGACATGTAGAGGGACAGAGGTGTCAGCCTGCACGGCCGCCACCCACTGTGTGCGGGACACACGGCACCACCCCAGGAACGCGCCGTCATTGGAGGGTTAAAGAAAGCGTCAGAACACAGCTGGGGCGTACCTCCCAACAGCAGCACACGGATCCCGGGGATGAGCAGGACGTCCCCAGCCCAGAACAAGGTCCTGAAAGGACACCCTCACCATGCAACCGCCAGTGGGACCAGGTGCTGAGAGAAAAAAGGACCTGTGACCTGGTGTCACTGCAGGCTAACCAGCCGTCCTCTATACTCCTGTCACCACCAGGGTGCGGTTTTCCTGGTTCTGCCACCTGGTGACGAAACTCAGGGAGAAGCCAAGGACGGGCAGTGGCCTCCAGCACAGGAGGACACGGAAAGGAGCACGTGCCGCCTGCTGTCCAGGGTCAGTGTGCTCCTGGCGCACTGTCACCAGTCCCCTGTGTCCTGGGCCCAGTCTCCCTGGTGCAGTGTCTCCAGGTCCCCGTGTCCTCCTGGGCCCAGTCTCCCCTGGTGCAGTGACTCCGGGTCCCCGTCCCCCCCTGGGCCCAGTCTCCCCTGGTGCTGTGTCTCCAGGTCCCCGTCCCCCGCTAGGCCCAGTCTCCCCTGGTGCGATGTCCAGGCCCCCGTCCCCCCTGGCCAGAGTTTCCACCTGGTGTAGTTTTTCCGGGTTGGTGTAGGGTGCCCACTGTCCCTCCTATTACCCCTCCTGTGCTCTCTCTGGGCTGGCAGAATGTGGGCCTAACACCTGGTGGCCCCGCCGCGGGGCCCTGTCATTCTCCTGGGTTTGTGCCTGGGTTCTGATGTGGACTCTCCTAGATTCACAAGTGGACACTCCTGGCTGCAGTGTGTGGAACAGCAGGTGCATCCGTTGCTCGGGCACAGGGACAAGATGGCCCTGCTTCTGGAAGATGCCCAGCATTTCCTCAAGTCACCAGGATGGCACCAGTGCGACCAGCCTGTCCTGTCTGTGCTCAGGACAACTGCCCCTTTACTCAGCCCAGTTCTCTACTGGGCACCTGTTACTGGGTTAGGTGCCGGCACTGCAGATGCAGTTACATGAATACAGATGAGTACATGCAGCTGTGGGTGCAGAGTGCACAGGAGCTGACACGGAGCTGCAGCCGTGGGTGCAGAGTGCACAGGAGCTGACACGGAGCTGCAGCCGTGGGTGCAGAGTGCACA
>NW_026000110.1:20-5836 GCF_001458135.2 Marmota marmota marmota | reverse complement strand
AATCAGAGGACTGATGGCGACGAGGGAGAAATGGGAGCCCTCGTGTGCTGGTGGGAAGGCGAAAGGCGCGGCCACTTTGGAGAGGGCCGGCCTGTTGGTCGAAGTCACGACCCACCCGAGGGAATCGCAAGCGGGTGTAGAAACAGGACGCGCCGGTCACGGCCACCGAAAGGTGCGGACGGAGGCCTCCGGCGCCTGCCCACCTGCAGCCGTCCCCGAGGACGTCCAACCGCGTGCAGAACCGAGCTCGGATACACCTCAGTGCTGGGGGACCCGGAGCACTTGTCCAGCCAGAGCAGCGCTCGCACCGGCCACAGCTGTGGCTCCAGGCACATGAGAGGTCCCCAACAGGCAGGGCCACAGGCAGGAAAGTGGACTTCTGGCTGCCGGCGCTGGGGACTGACCGCTGAGGGTGCGCGAGTTTCTCCGTGCAGAGGCGGAAATGCCCTACAACTGACCGTGCGTGGTCATGATGGACAGCTGTGGGAACACGCTGACCTGTGAGCGGGCATCGTGGGCGTGAGAACTACAGCTCACAAGGCTGTTCTAACGTCCTCACTTCGCCGGGTACAGAAACACAGGCCAGAGCTGGATTCAGTATATGGGCCCGGGCCAGAGTTTGTTTCTGTGCTCTTCAGACCAGGGAGTTTTGAGGAGATTTTTCAGGGATCACATGGGAAGGGTGCCCCTGAGAAGCAGATTCACTGGGAAACAGCTTGAACATCCCCCCTGTCTTGTCCTCTGTTAGGTGATGCCTGGAGCTGCAGCAGCCATTCTGGGAGCAGGAGGGGACCAGGCCAGAACAAGGGCCCACACTGGCTGCAGTAAGGAGCAAGATGGACCAGTCCTGAGCCTCAGGTTGTTGTCAGGAGCCGGATGGACCCACCGGCCTTCAGACCTTACGGCTGTCCAGACAGCCACATAAGCCCCGTGTGCAGTAAGGTGCAGGCCAGGGGGTGATACTGCCAGGGGTTTGGGAGTAGTGCGTCTGCGTGTGTGTGCACGTGGGTCTGCACACACGTTTCTGCATGTGCATCGCCTTTGCACCATGTGCACATGCTTCTGAGTGTGCACACATGTTGACTGATGTGCATGCGTGTCACATAGCTGTACTGTGTGTGCAGATCTCCTCTCCAGCGCCCTGTGCGGCACACACCGGCTCCGCACAGAGGGTGGACACTAGTGCTTTCCAACGTAGACAAGGCAAAGCCCAGTTGTGCTGGGTTTCTGTTAGCGACTAAAAGGCTCAGGGGTCACTCCAGGTAAACTGGGCTGACTGGGCTGTGCAAAATGACCACACAACAGACACAAACACGTTTTTTTTTGGGGGGGTCACTGTGACGGCTCCTCTGACCTTAAGGGTCCGCAGGAAGAGAGAGTGAGAGCATGCGCTGACCCCTTTTATTGAGGAGAAGTTATTTAAATGAGGCAAGGGGTCAGGTTTCAGGGGGCTGCGTCTATCTTCGTGATGTCCACTGTCAGCAGGTTGACTGACACCTGGGTAGGCCACACCCAAGGGCACAGTAAGAGGAGGGGACACACACTAGGCACTTCCATGGAAGATTCTACCCTAAACAGGGCAAGGGGTTATATCACAAAGGAACAGGTGAGCGTAGCTCCACCCATGGGCTGTAGCAGGACATACCATGCCTGATCACCGACCCTCAAACCCAAGAAGGTGGGGAAAGCTCTGCCACGTTTCTGTGACTGAGCACCTCAGCACCCAGCCGGGGAGTGTGACTCAGTCACATGCAAAGTTGGTCTCCCACACAGTTGCCTCCTGGCCTCCCAGCCCCTGAGCAGACAGTGGTGGTCAGCAGGAGGGCACCCACTTCCTGGGCCCCTGCTTGGCCTCCCCAAGGTCCCCGCCTGGCCCCTCAGCACCCTGTATCAGGGGCTGCACCTGAGGCCAGGTCTCTTCCTCTTCCCAGGCCAGCTGCCCCTCTCCAGGACTGACCACTCGGCCAGGAGCAACTCCACACGGGCCTCACTCCCAGATGGAGGCTCGAGCCACAGAACGTCCCTTCCTGGTCACAGCACTGCCCGGCCCTGCCCACAGCACAAGCTGCACTCTGCCACCATGACCACGGGGACCCCAGGACAGAGACTCCCGGCACCTGGCAAGCAGAGCCGTGTGCACCTGCAGGCCACCTGTGTGGGGACCTCCAGGAGCTCTGTGCTGAGCCCTGTGGAGTCGGGGACTCAACGTTCAACATCACTCTTAGCATGTGTATGTGGGAGGGCAGCGTGGAGCCCCCGTGCAAGGACAGTGCCCAGGGGCCTCTCGGGGTTACGCAGGGAGTTCCCACTCCACCAGCACCTGCAGCCTAGGTACGTCCATGAAGACCCAGAAACAAACGCTGGAATGAAAACTTGTGTGTGAACATTCACAGCAGCACCATGCACCAGGGTCAGAAGGGAGAAGTGACCCAGTTGTCCACTGAGGAGGAATAGGGAACAGGATGAGTCCATCACATGATGGAATATTACTCAGCCCTGAAAAGGACTGCAGCTCTAACACGTGCTGCAAGTGGGACAGACCTTGAGACCTGGGGCTCGGTGAGAGAAGCCGACACAGAGGGTCACATAGTGTGGACTCCATGGGAGGACCTATCCACAGCAGGCCATCCGGAGAGTAGAGGCAGAGAGGCCAACCTCAGAGACACCAGTGTCGGCCACATGTTCTGGGGAGTGCAGGTGACTTGTGGGGACCTTGGAGAACACACGGGGGCATTACAAGATGAAGCTGGGTGACCCTGGACAGAGCGTGGGGCGGTCCCTGGGGGGACCACATCCCGGGGCAGCAGCTACAGAGATGACATTGAGGTGGCCACATTTCTTGTCAGCTGTGAACAGTGGTCAGGCAGGGAGCGCCCTGCCAGAGCTGAGCCTGGCCCGACCCCAGGGACGGAGGCCTGGCTTGAGCTGCACTGGACGGTGGGGTCCCTCAGCCAGCGAAGGGGCGGGACGCGAGGCCCCTCACCCCCAGGCCCGTGACCTGCAGGAGGAGGGGGTGGAGGTGAGTCCCTGGGCGCGGCTGAGTCTCCCAGCAGCCCCAGCCACGGCAGCGCCAGCCACGCCAGCTTCCTAAACCTCCCGTAAACGTCTCTGTGCACAGCAGGGCACGTGGGGCCTCGGGAGGGCTGTTTTCCAGGTGGACAGAGGTCCCCATGGATGCTGCCAAGCCCGCTCCAGTCCCCGAGGTCAAGATGCATTACACCTGGCTGAGCAGACGTGGCTGGGAGCCAAGCTGACCCTGGCAGGGAGACCCCACTGACTTTGAAGACGTGTCCTGCCTGCGGCTCCCGCAACAGCTGCTCTGGACTCAGGCTGTCCGCTGCAGAGGTCACGTACAGGTCGGAGTAGTCAGCCCCCCTGAAGCAGCAGGACGTCACCCTGGACACTGGCATCTCCAGGGTGCACAGCCGCGTCCCTGTGAGTAAAGCTCAGGTACATCCCTGAAGCCCAGCCACTGGCCTGCTGCAAGGGCCTCGTGGACTGCAGGGGTCAGCAGGGCCACCTTGAGCCCAGGAGCTGGAGAGGCCAGTCTCCTGGAGGGAGCTGGACACCATGGTAAGAAGTGGGTCCTGTCCACATTTGCACCCCAGAACCTGTGAGTGGGACCTGGTGTGGGAACAGGGTCTCTGCAGAGGTCATTAGTGAAGGGTCCTGAGATGGGCTCCTCCTGGGTCAGGGGGCCTTCATGCAATGGCTGTGTCCTCCCAAGAGACAGAGGAGGGGACACAGACCCAGAGGAGGAGCCCTGTGGAGACAGAGGCAGAGACTGGAGTGAGGGGCCACCAGCCCAGGGCCGCCTGGAGTCCAGGACCTGGAGAGGCAGGAGGATCACCCTGGAGTCTGTGCAGGGAGCTCAGCCGGGGACCCTGGTCCAGCCTCCGCCCTCCAGGGTGGGAGAGGACAAGGTCCTGTGGTTTTCAACCGCTGGTTTATGGTAATTTTCTACATCAGCCCCAGTGTTCCCTGCACTGGCCAAGTGCTGAGGGGCCACCCTGGCACTCCCGCCATCTGCACAGTCCCCCTGTAGCTGGACAAGCATGTGGTGCTGCCCTCCCACTCCCGGACCCTGAACACTGTGGCACAGAGCGNCCCGTCCACGGCCGAGCAGGGCCGGCGGTCGGCCCAGCCTGCACCCCTCCCGCAGCTGGTCAGCCTGTGGCGTCCCTGCTGCTATTAAAGTCCATGTCAGGTGTGCGAACAGCACCGCTCGTTGCTGGGGTGCTTGCTGGGGACAGTGGCCAATAGGGAGCAGGGCCGCTTCCGTGTCCAGGCGCGTGTTCGGGCTCACAACGGCCTTGTGATTGAAGGCCCTGATGCTGGAGGGGTCATCAGGGGCCCCAAGCAGGAAGGAGGAGGGCAGCCGGCCGCTGGAGGGGGAGGAGTCTGCAGAAGGTGGGAGGAGCCTGCAGGACTGGAAGGAGGCAACCTGAGGTGGGAGGAGGCTGTGGGAGGAGTCTGTGAGAGGTGGGAGGGGCCCATGGGAGTGGAAGGAGGCAGCCTGAGGGGAGTCTGGGAGGTGGGAGGAGTCTGCAGAAGGTGGGAGGAGCCTGCAGGAGTGGAAAGAGGCCGGAGGAGGCTGTGGGAGGAGTCTGTGAGAGGTGGGAGGAGGGAGCCTGAGAGGAGTCGGTGGGAGGGGGCTGTGGGAGGTGGGAGGAGGCAGCCTGAGGTAAGAGGCAGCAGTGGGAGGTGGGAGGAGTCTGGATGGGGGAGGAGTCTGGATGGGGGAGGAGTCTGGATGGGGGAGGAGTCTGGATGGGGGGAGGAGTCTGGGGCGCACCTGTGGAACCCAGAGCTCCTGCCCCCCAGCTGACCTCCAGCTGCCCAGGGTCTTACCAGACTCCTCACTCTAGCCTCCTTAGCCCAGACCCTGAGGATGGGAAGAAGCTGGGGGTCTCTATGGCCCAGGGAGAGGAGGGGCCTCCCTGAGCCCAGAGGGAGGCTGGGGTCCCTATGGTCCACGGGACACGCGGGGGCCTCCCTGAGCCCAGGGCCGAGGCTGGCGGTCTCGGAGTCCCAGGGACAGGGCCTGGGCTTCTCAGGGGACAGGGGCAGGACCCCCCCCCCCCAGCAGCCTCTTGTCGCAGGCTGCCTCTGCTCCCGAGTCTGGCAGCACAGTCACTCGTGTTTGGCTTGGTTCCTTTTAATTGTCCTCCAGGGTGGACTAACCCTGAATGGTGGCTCCTAAGACAGGAAATGACGCCCTTGTGACCTGAGCATCCAAGGGCTGTCCCCAGGGTGCTTGGTGGCGGGGAGGGGCCAGGCAGTGCTGGGATGTGCCCAGAGCTGGTCCTGCGGTGCCGCGTCCCGGCCGTGACACGGCCATGACAGGTGACCACAAAGCCCGAGCAGCCTCCTCTGAAACCACCCTGCGGGTCCCAAGTGCAACAGGCTTCGCGGACCAGGGCGCCATTTCCAGACGGTCCTGAACACCCAGGTCTGCGCCCTTCTGTGACGGCAGGACGGCCCGTAACGGGCGCCGTGACGCGTCGTGGGCATCGAGATGGCCAGGGAACACCGGCTCTGCAGGGCTGCGGCAGGCTGCAGGACCAAGCCTCTCGGCCACCTGCGGGGTTGAAAGGGACCTGGGACCGGGAGGTGGCACTCCAGCCACAGCAGCTGCGGGAGGTCCAGGTTGACCCAGTCACGGGCACCTGCAGGGCCAGCGCCCAGGGAGCCCCCAGCCTTGCCCGGGCCTGCCCAGTGGGCAGGAGGCTGGGAAACAGCCTGGGGTGGGCTCCTTCAGTGCCCAGGGCCTCCGGCAGCAGGTGCCCACCAGGAGGGTCTAGGAAACGCTGGCC
>NW_026000109.1:1709342-1715059 GCF_001458135.2 Marmota marmota marmota | reverse complement strand
GAGTGTGTTTTCCAAGCTTTTGTACTAGCTGTGGATTCAATTTTATCTTTACATAAAAACATGTTTTGTCTGTATGAAAGGGCAACAGGGGACTTTGAGGCAATTATACGCATCAGATAAGCTAAAAACCTAATTTTGATTGGGACTAAGAATTTTGAGCAAGGTATGAAAAGAATATAAACCCCCTTTGCACTTTGTCTTGATAAAATGATGTATTCTTCAAAAATGTAAGATAAGCTGCTATCATTTGTGGAGGAGTTTGAGTTCTGCTAACTTTCCTAAAATGAAGAAATCTAAAGTACAGATCTACATTTTCCAAGCTTTAGTCACTATTTGTTTGGTGGAAAATTAATTAGTTTGCCATGTCTACCCCTTCTAGTGGCAGAGAACTCTTGGTAACCATTTTCCAAGAGCTCTCAGATGCTTTTGGAAGAAACCAGTGAGGTTTTGTGGCAGAACTCATCCTTAGTTGCAAAAGAAGAATAGAATGTACTCATTCATTACTGCCCAGGACAGTGCTGGAGAGGATGAGGTCATGATTTAAAGACTTCGACAACATCAAAATATTGCATGTAAAGAGAATTTAGAAAAGTACAAACAAAATGTCTACATGCATTGTTTCATTTTAATGCTTCACTAAAATCTAGTCTCTTTCCCCTTCTTTTCCTCTCTCCCTTCATCCTTCTCTTCTCGTGTTCCTTACTTCCTCTCTTCCTTTCTCCTTTCTCTCTCCTTCTTACTTTCTTTATTTTTAGCCACTCTTTTAAAATGTGAAAATGTTTTTTAGCTTAGTGGTCATACAAAAAACAGGTTAAGGAAGGGCTGATCTTGGCCTAGGGACAATAGTTTTTCAACCCTTGACCTAGAGTCTAAATCAGAGACATAATCTTCGTGTTTAACTTTCTTAATCTCTAATGAATTTTTACATGAATAATTCATTTTTAAGCACATTGAGTCGCTTGGGTATATAATAGATAAACAGCAACAACAGTCAATGTTTTATAACCTGGGATTCCCAGAGCACCTCTTGCTTAAAATAAAATTCTAAGGAGAGCTGCAACTTACCAGTACCCTTTCCAGTGCCAGTTCTTTCTTGAGTTGGTTAACCTCCATCTTCAATTTGTCCTTTTCTGACAGGTCCTCAATATTGATCACTGGCATCTTTTGCCTGCTGTAAAAATAGAGTGTTAACTCAAACAGCTGAATTTCTGGACTTCAATCCAGTCTTAGCTCTTCCCTCGGCTCTTAACTTACTAAGCAAACTGCTCTTGGTTTTTATTTTAAATTTCTTAAGACAGTGAATTTCTGCGAGCTCTCTCTGAACAACTCTAGCACTGCACACTAGCCTTGGGGTTTCAAAGTTTCACTATAATTTTCACTAATACGATTAAAGCAAGCGTTTGACTCTCACACCTGCCAGTAGTTTGTAGGAGGTGTCAGTTTAGTTAGCATATAACCAAAAAATTTAAGTCTCCTCTTTTCCCCTGGTCTTTTGCACTTTGCGAACTTTAGGTTTTCAACCCTCAACTCTGGTGTCAAGCCCTCCACCCCATAATTTATACCATTTAACTCAGTTTGAGGTCATTTTGAGGACTACCCATTAATCCCCTAAATTGCTAGAGTATTTAATCTGGTATTAAAGGAAAAGTATCTAAAAAGTGTCAGTATAAATTTATTATAGGTAATGGACTGAAATGTGAACCAACAAAATAAAAATAGAGTAAACAAACAACCTTCTTGATCAGAAAAAAAAAATAGTATATTACTTAAAAGTGTTTCTCCACACAATACCTGGAATTTGTATGTAGATGTTATAATGAATTGCATAATGCTGATGAGCAGATGTAACAGGTTAAAGAGAACACAGGGAGTCTGATCTACCAATGCACATCACATGAGAAGAACAGACTCTTCTGACTTGTTAGAGATCTCTTTTCCTCAATTAAACCAACACGTAATGGGGAAGATGCTTTCTAGCCTAGTACTCCTATGAAATTGCCTGGAAAGAATTTCATTGTAGCCAATGAATTCAATTTTTTCCTTCTCTGGTCTTCTCTTTTTCTATTTTGTCTCTTTAGTTTAATTTTTATAAGGAAGTGCTTTTTTGAAAGTACACATATTCAGATCATATGTCATTTCAGAGAACATGACATTGAATGTCTGCATGAAAATACTCTGCTAATAATATATAGGCGTGAACTTATTTCCTTGTATTAATACAATGTTTTCACTTCCAGAACCTTTAAGGAAATATTGTTTCCCTTCCCAGTCTTATAATATTCTTTTCCTCTTTAGGAAAGAGGTAATTTAGGGTATTTGGGGGGTTAACTGTCATGCAGCAAAGGCCAGTAGACAGACAAGAATACTCTTTGGGCACTGAACCCAGTGTTTCATATATCATTGTGTTTTGGGTGTTATATTCTTTAAGAAACAATCTGACAATAAAGAGATCATTTCTTCCTGTGCAATAATTGTCTGATATTTGACAGCCCATTCTCAAATTTATTCTTCCTTCTTACCCAATTTCAGGCTATGTATAAAACCTCACAAGTATTTCTGCTAGTTTTATCTGCTTATTTTGTCCTTTGCACAACTTTTCTCCACATTGAAAAACTTCTCATACTTCACACTGCAGTGTGTTTAAGAATTTCTTTGGTGTATAGTAAAAATAGTGTATTATTTTCAGAATGTATTTTTAATTCCTTAATGAGAGCACATATCTTATTAAACATGAGCCCAATCAAAGAGCTTTTGACTTAGAAAATCTGGGACAGTACTTAAGATTTATTTTTCTCTATTCCAGGAAGTTATACTATATGATGCAAAAAACAAACAAACAAACAAACAAACAACAACAAAAAAAAAACATCTTTCACTTGCTAGCTGTGTGGCCTTGACCAAATTATCTAACCTGGCCATGCCTTGGTTTACTGGAAAATAGGAGCAATACTAGGTTGAAGTTTGTTTTGTTTTGTTTTGGTTTTGTACTGGGCATTGAACCCAGGTGCACTTAACCACTGAGCTACATCTTTATCCCTATTTATTTATTTATTTGTTTATTTTGAGACATGGTCTCCCAAGCTGCTGAGGTTTTTCATTAAATTGCTAAATCTGGCCTCAAACTCCTGATCCTCTTGCCTCAGCCTCCAGAGTTACTGGGATTAGAGGTGTGCACTACCAGGCCCACCTTAAAGATATTCTATTCTTTAAAAAACAGAAACCTCTTTTCTAGGTTGAGGTACCCATTCTCTAGCAGCTACAGGTATTAACTGTCATGGGCAGACGTTCTGTGCAAATTGGCTCTTGACTGACGGGAACAATTTCACCTGTAACACCTGGAAGACTCTGTCCTTACCTATCCCTGAGGGTGATCTAAGTGTAGCAAATGGCTGGCTGAATCTAGCAGCTTTGGACTTTGTTTCTTGGTTGAAAATCTTAGTTGTAGTTGAGAAATTACCAGAGTTCCAGAATTTCAGGATGATACTTGATTTCTGAAATTACATTTTTGACTAATTTCTGCCCCATCCAGTTTTCCTCACTTCTTCAGAGATTTCCACCTGAGAGCTTACCCTCAATAAACCATCTGAGTAAGAATCCCTGTCTTAGACTTTGCTTCTGGGAAACCCAGTCTAAAATAGTTAACTGTTAGTAGAGAGGCCATACATTTCATAAGTTTGTGTCCTCACCACTACCCAATGTTCTGGATCTTGTCTGGTATACAGAAGAGAATCAGCAAGTGGTGGTAAGTTTACTTAACCTATGTCATAAAATTCACCTAGATATAGAAAAACTTGCAAATTATCTGACTTCATGTATTAACAAGTGATGTCTCAACTCTAAAATTCTGTGATTTACCATGTTTAATAACATATAATCATTTTTTAAAAAATCACTTCGTTTTGAGGAAGACTCTAGGAAGCTCGCCAAAATCGATGCCACAGTTCTTGTATTAAAAGAAAAAAAGAGTAGATCACAATTTTCACTCCTTCGAGGACACCCAGCCACACAAGGGAGGACATTGTACATTGTCTGCATGGAGATTCCTAATATTTACAGTTATATTAGAGTCAAGGGATCAAAGAATTCATATATGACTTTGTCTCCTTTACTCTCTGTCCTGTTTTTCAAATGAGGCAAACGTGGCCTAGCATCTTTAAGTGTTCAACATCACCCATTAAGAGGCAGTAAAGCTGAGCTTACCACACCAGGTATTTGATTTCTGTTTGGGGGTGTTTTCACTTCCAGTGCACTTCTCTCAAATTAGTGTTACAGGAGAGGAATTGTTTTTCAAACAATTCTATAGAATAACATACAAAATTCAGAGTTGGCAATAAATGGAACTAAATCCTACCCCATTCCCTTGTATTTTAAGCTTTCAGGTTAGTTCACTTCTCCATGGGAAGTCTTAAGAGGAGCTAGATAACATTACTGGCCCAACTACTAATCATCCTCAATCAACCCAAAGATCCATACCCCAATAAGCCCACCCACAGGAAAACATACCTGTGAAGAAGGAGACTTTGCCTTTTTACCTTTTCTTTCATCTTGCACTACCATTAGAGAATCCAAGGTGCTGAAAAAGCAAAGCAGAGAGGAGTGGGAGGAAGAATCTCAGAATTGTACTCCATTCATAGAAGTTCTCAATGGGAGCAATACTGCCCCCTACAGGAGATTTTTGAAAATAAGTCAGATTATTTGTTGTGGTTTTTAATAGATTTTGTGGGTGTGAATGCTGGATGTCAGATATCTTGCATTTCCCAAGACCTTAATGCATAAGTTGAACTCTTCCAAAGCCAACATGACTGTCAAATATCATGTCAAACATCTACATAGTAAAAAATTTATATTATTTGACCTTAAATCTAACTTCATTTTAGATAAAAACATAAAATGTATTTCATGGTGTTATACACACTGAATTTTACAATAATGAAAATATTTACTAAATAGAGTAGAGATCATGCACCAATAATTATTTGCAGAAAGTTGTTTACGTTGTTTCCAGAAAATCATATCATTAACTGCCCACATAGCTTGGTATATGTGTCAGTTGGTATTCTTAGCTGCTGTATCCTTGGTGATTCTACACATTAGAAGCATTTGACCACTTTTTTATATATAGTCATGATGAATATTTTCATATTAAAACCCATTTTCATTCTTTATAATTTGCTGAATTTAAAAAAACCTCCTTAATTACAATCCAAGCACCATATTGATGGTTTTAGATGGGCCACTATAAAATATTTCTTAAACAGCCAGACTATGGATTAGATGAGATTTGTGATCATATAGCCCTAGAAGAGAGAGAGCGAGCTAGAACACACATTGTCTTGAATCTTCTTGGTCTTAAATACCAGGATGGGTTCTTACTAGCCAAATATGGCCAACAATATCTGTCTAAAGGATTGCCAAGTGGGCAGTTTCTCATAAAGAAATGGAAGCTAAACAGCATAGTTCATTATGCACTTTCTGTAAACACATAATATTTTTTTATGCAAACAACCTCCATACATTAATTTTCTTTTAAAAAAAAGTTCATATTGACCAAATGTAGAAAAGAAAGGCAGATGCACTTAGCAATGCAATCAAGTCATGGTGGCTATTGACAGAGGCCTGGGGCTTCCTTTGCTCCATCAGCATTAGTGGTTTCTTTTTTCAAAATTCATTTTGAACATTTTGGGAGGATAGAATTATATAAAATGGGTTAAGGGTCT
>NW_026000109.1:1646666-1683353 GCF_001458135.2 Marmota marmota marmota | reverse complement strand
GAGCTTTTGTCAATATTTAAAGGGTTTTTTAAAGGTTTGTTTATTCACACAAAAAGATTCTTTTAGTATTCTTTAATTTGGTATGTTTTTATTTCTATTTAATTCCTAAAGGGTGGTTTTACTGGATATAGAATATGCAGTTGAAAGTTCTTTTTTTTTGAGCACTTGAAAAATGCCTTGCTTCCTTCTGATCTCTGAGATTTTAAATAAGAAATCCTTTGTCACACAAATTAATGATTCCTTTGGACAATATATTATTTTTCTCTGGCTGCTTTCATGATGTTTTATTTGTCTTTAGTTTTCATAAGTTTAATTATGATAGGATGGATTCTTTAAGTTTAGTCTGTTTTGGGTTAAGCTGCTTAACTTCTTGAATCTGTAGCTTTTTCAATTCCAAAAGCTTTCAGTCATTATTTCATCAAATATTCTTTCTGCTCAGCTCTCTTACTCTCCTTTCCTTCTGAGATTTCAGTGATATAAAAGTATCTTTTGTTGTGAACAGTATGCATGGTTTCTAGACTCTGGTTTTTGTTCTTTTATTCTCTTTTCTCTATGCTTTTCAGATTGGGTAAATTCTATTCATCAGTCTTCAAGTTTACTGATTCTAGGTTCAGTCATCTCCACTGTGTTATTGAATCCATCCAGTGAATTGTTTCTGTTATTGTATTTTTTAGTTTTGTAATTTTCCTGGAAGTTTCTTGTGGTTGGCTGATCAATTCTCCTTGTTAGTAATGTTAGATTGGCCTGATGTCAAAGGGATTTCCATTAAGTTCCGAACTTAATGAAACTTATATGGGTTGCCTTCTGTGGCTAGGGTGGAGATAAGGAAATAATGGGTTTGATTTGTCTTCTCCTGTTGAATGGACTGGACATAAGACTTCTTGTGTTATTCTCTACTCCTGGGTTCCCAAACCAGCTTGCATTCTTTCATAACACCTTTCAGAATTTTCTTTTAGTTGTCTTATGCTGTTTCCATGGACTGTGTTTGTCCTTAGAGGAGCAGGGAAATAATGGATCTATGCCATCTTTTCTGGACTGTCAGTCTCCTTCATTTATCTTTGATTCATAACAGACTGTCCTTGACATGGTACCTGAAACAATCAGTTGCTAGCCTAACTGAAACTAGTAACTTTAGATGTATTAAGTAAAAATTTTATTATTGTTTCTATTTTTCTCTGTAGATTTTAAATGTTTAGTGTAATCCCTAGAATTTTTTTTTTTGCAATCAGTAACTATTTTTTGAATGAATGAATGAATAAATAAAATTTTCCAGGAAAAATTCTCACTTTAAGGCTTCCTCATATGCTTATGTAATATAGTCCCCTCTATTTCAGATCAGACTCCTTGGATTGTTTAAAAAAAAAAGACTTGAAAAATCATTTTTTGTGTGAGATAATTATATGATTATATAGATAGCCAAATATTCTTTTCTTGGGAATGAAAAGCAGAAATTAATTTGTGTTGGAGTGTGTTACTTGTTGCTTATTTACCATAGTCATTACTTATGAGCAAGAATTTACTAATGTGGCTTCCTCTACCTGTCCTGTTTGCATTCTTATCTAGAGATTGATCATAACCAAGACCACAGAGGCTTGTACAGGCAGTACTTGGTCACTGTGAAACTTACAAAGCAACTATTACAAATATTCTTTCTTCTGGAGAGAAGTCAGGAGCAGGAAATGCTAAATTCATGCCCTTCAATCACAAAGTCAGAGAAAAGATCAGTTTAAATTCTATGGGATTTCAGGTCTATTACTTTCAAAATGAAGGTATAAAGTGGAAAGGAGTTAAGAAATACAAGTTAGCATATAATAATAGTAATTTTACCTTTCCTTATTAAAGTTTTTCCCAGACTATGAATAGTGGATGATTACAAGAAGATACTTTGATTTTCTTTAGAAATTGCAAAGCTACTTTTGTTAGGGGGAAAAAATCAACTTCCTTCAAAATGATTTTACATTTCTTCTAATGTTAAAAGAAAGTAACTTTTCTTTTTTAGTAATGCCAACTATAATTAAACAGAGAGACCCAGATTGTTCAATGCTGAGGTTCATACTCCCGAATACATAAACCACATTTTGTAGATAAGTGAGATATGTATAATTAATATCATGGTAGCATAATCACCTCTGATCAGTTTGTTCAGCACACAAGGTTCAGAATGTTATGGAGGAGTAAGATTTTCTCAATTGCAAAACAAAGCTGAGATGGGAGGGATGAAGGGAAATGGCTGAAATAGCCACCCTCCCAGGTGTGAGGGCAGAGAGGGGTCAGGACAAGGACAACGTAAGGCAGAGTATGGGATTCTCATGAGAATCCCTGGCACAAGATTCTCCAGTGTTCTTAGTTCCTTCATAGGGTCTATAGGATCTCCTCTTTGAAATTTCTGATATTGATAATTTGTGTTTGTACTCTTTATTTTAAAATCAATCATAATATGGGTTTATTAATTTTATAAATGTCCTCAATGAATTAATTTTGACTTGGTTAGTTTTTCCCATTGTTCTTCTGTTTTTTATTTAATTGGTTTCTGTTCTTATATTTATTACTTCCTTCATTATCTAGGCTTACTTTGCTCATTTTTTTCTATCTTGTGTAATATAAACAATTGATTTCAAAGCTTTCTGCTTTCCAAATATAAATATTTAAGACTATAAATTTCTCTCTAAATTCTGTATTAGCTGAATCACACTATATTGATATGTTATTTTTATTTAGTAAAAATATTTTCTTGGCTTATTTATAAAGACATTGTTTAATTTCCATATATTTAAAGACTTTATAAGACTTTATAAATATTTTATTGTTATTGATTTCCAGTTTAATTTTATATTTCTAAGCATATATTTTGTAAAAATTCAAATATGGATATTTATTGAGACCCTTTTGATTTTTGTTGTTATTAGGGATTTAGCCCAGGGACTCATTACTACTGAGCTTTATATCTCCAACCCCCCCCTCCTTTTAACATAGCTTTATTAGTTTGTATTCATTCCTGGAATTAATTTTTTCAGTGTATTGCATAATAATATAAAATATTCCTATATAATCACTTCAGGTGAGAAACTGAAAAATAGTGTCAATAAAATACACATACATATGTGTGCATGTACACACTCACCTCCAGATTTTAAGGTATTACTGTATTACTCTGTATAACAATATTATTTTGAATTACTTCCATTGTTCTGGGTTGTAGTACTCCTTTTTTTAGATCTTTATTAACAGCTTTATTAACATATAATTTATGCACAGTAAAATCCACATATTTAAAATGTACAGCTTGATAGTCTAGACATATGTATGTAGCCATCCACCTGAGAAACCACCAGCACAGTTGAGATAGTAGTGGATATGTTCACTACCCTTAAAAGTTTTTTTTTTAAATTTTAATTTGTTATATATGACAACAGAATGCATTTCAATTCATATTACACGTATAGAACACAATTTTTCATATCTCTAGTGTACACAAAGTAGAGTCACATCCTTCGTTGTCTTTATACATGTACTTATGGTGATGGTGACCATCACATTTCACTGTCTTTTCTACCCCTATCCCCTTCCTTCCCCCTCCCCTTTTCCCATAAGTTCCTTAGAGCCTTGCTAAATTGCTGAGGCTGGCCTTGAACTTGTGATCCTCCTGTCTCAGCCTCCTGAGCCACTGGATACAGGCATAAGACATTTTATAACAATATATAGTCAGTCTTACAAATACATGTGAAAATAATTTTTATTTCAGTTTTTAGATAATGTAATTGTCTGCTGACCTCAACATCTAGATTATCATGGGATTTGTTTCTGTTGAAAGTGTAACACAGGTTACTGTATTTTTACTCTCTAGTAATATTTTGCACCTTTATTGAACTGTAATTGACATTCAAGAAATTCCACATGATTATGGTGTTTTACATAGCATGCATATGTGTGTGGTGTGTATGAAACTACTACCACAATCACAACCTTAGCCAACTTTATTTTCTTTGTGGTCCTTAGCAATGCATCCATCCATCCATCTACTCTTCAGCTTCCCTAGGAACTTCAAGTCTTCTTTTGTGATAATGGATTGTGTGTATTATCTAGAAATATACGGAATGAGTATATTTTTGTATATATGTGTGTGAATGTATATATACATATATACATATTATATACATACACACATACACATGTGGAATCATACACTGTATTTATGTTTTTGTGTGGTAGTTTATCCCTTTTATTGCATTATATAGCTACCCACATTTTTTTTAATCCATTCACTTGTTGATAGATGTTTGGGACATTTCCAATTTGAGGATTATAACAAAACTATGGCACTCATATAGAAATTTTATATGCATGTGTGTGTAGGGGGAGAGATAGATGGCTGGGTCATATGGCAGTTGTATATTTAACTTTTTAAAAGTGTGTTTTTTGAAAAGAGGTAGCTGCTTTTAGCAATACATTAAGCAGTGTCTTTTGAGTTCTAGTTCTATATTATCCTCACCAACCATTGGTACAATCAGTCGTTTTAGTATTAGTCATGTGCATTGATATGGCTTTCTGTTATCTTCCTCTGAAGGGTGTTTTTAATTCTAGTAGAAGATGCCTTGTCTGTCCTCGGTGTTCCATGTTGTCTCCCCTCCGAAGGGCAGCAATTAAAATTCCCACTCACTTTTTTTAGAATGCTTACTATTCCTTACAGAGGACTCCCTACACCCAGGGTTCAGTTATCTGGGTTTATGCTCATGTTTGTGCTTTCCTCTTTATTGCCCCCTCGTGTGTGTGTGTGTGTGTATGTATGTATGTATGTGTGTGTAGTAGGGTTCTTCCTTATTTTTGCATCTGTCATGGCTGCCACAAACTGTAGGATCTTGCTCCCATAAGGTTTAATGGCCTTGAAAAAAATAAAAAAAGTTATTTATTATGCTTTTTCCAGAATTTATGATTGATATCTGTAGGATGGTTATTCTCATGCACACTCTTCCTCCATCACTATAGCCCCCTCCATTATTCCACATGCCTTTACCAAAACTGATTGAACAGCTCATACTAAAGTAGTTATCAAATGACAGTGGCTTCAAATGATGCCTGTGATTACTTGAAACTGAATGGGGAAGGAGTGATCTGCTTGACTTTTCCTCTCATAAATGAAAATTATCGCAATCTTGAGTTGGTAGACATCAAGGACTGGAATTAACCTAGTCAATAAATCACTTTGTGCTGAAAATTTCATACCTGTGGATTGAGGCACTGATTGTTCAGATGCAAGGAGTCAATGAAGCGTCTTTTAGTAGGACATTATCAGAGTCAAAGTAAACGGTTTTAGCATATGTTGTCTTTCCATAGAAATTGAATGAAGAGCAGGAACCAGGGCAAAAGACTGACTCATGGAAGAAGAGGGAATCAACGTGTACATCACAATATGGAAGTATGACATCCAGTTTACATGTTTCTGATTGCTTTTTTTTTCTTTTGCAGCTTACCAAAATTGATTTGTAGCTGTGCAACTCCAACTATGGCTGACCTAATATGAGAATGTATTAAAAGAAGCAAAAAACAGCCAAATTCAACTTCTATCAACGCATTTATCTTTATCAAACTTTTGCTGTTGATTATAGTGTGAAATAAATAAATCTGAGTAATCAGCTCTTGGATCAACAAATCTTTGGTTATCTTTCACATATAATTAGAGGCATATTTGTCCAAGGACAGATACTTATTAGTTACTTTCACTGATAGTGTTGGAAAATATTTATATATCTTTATATTTGTATTTTCCTGTCATGTTTGCTAATGAAATAACACATATATAGTTAATCTTTCATATATATATATCTCAGCATAATCTGTGACCTTTTCAAAATATTCCAACCTGATATTCTTCAATGAATATTCTCACATTTTGTTTTTATGTGTAGATTCAGGAAAGAAGCTGGTTAAATCTTGAGTCATATCCTCTTTCATCACCAAATGTGATATTTCATTGGCCTTTAAGGAGTATCAATTATATCAGTTACCTACTTCTTGGAAATATGTCCCTGATATTTTAGTTAAAAAAGATTCTATTTCCTATTAAAAATTCAAATGCTACATTGTCCAAATGTTCTAAATGTAGATGGATTTAACTTAAATCACCTCTCCAGTTGGTTTGAACTTTGACTCTTGTCAAACTGTTGATTTTTGTTTGTCAGCATCAATTTTAAATAGCATATAATGCCATCTTCCCAAACTTTCTACACAGAAAAGAAAAACACTTTTCCTATTATTCTCTCCTCCCACAGATTTGTGTTTTAAAAGATTTTTGCTACCATAAACCACATTTTCTAGACAGTGGATAAAAATGTTTTTTCGACCTTTTAATTTGTACAAAATAACTTAGGAGCCCACACTGATTTCTTTCTGTTGGGTAAGACAAATGATGCAGGGGCCTCAAAAGGGATGAAGTATAACAGCACCCATCTTATCAGAAAACCTTAGGACCAAGTTGAAATAAGACTTAAGTTTAAATCAAGAGAAAACACTAACAGGGCCAGTGATTTCTGCTGATACACAGAAGAGAAAATCGGCTGCATAACATAGTAACAAATAATATTGTAGAGTGAAGCCTTTGAGTATTTACATTTCTGATTTTTAAGGACATAGATAAGTTTTACAGAACACTGAATATTTAAGTGAAGCTAAATATTCTCAGTGTTATTGTTCTCCCTGTTATGTCAATTGTTTCAGTTTTTATGGATCTGCCCTGATGCAAATTTTCTGTTTAGATATGATCAGATGTCACTTTGTAAGCAGGGTAATTTCAAGTACTTTAAAAAATATTTTTAGTAGTGCATGACAGTTATACAAAATATTGGGTTCATTGTGACATAATCATGTCCACATGCTCCACTTCAGTCCTCAGTACTTTCCCCTTCCCTCCTCCCTCCCCCTGCCTGCCATTCTCTACTGATGTTCATATATATATATATATATATATATATATATATATATATATATTATACACACACACACACAAGTTGGTGTTTTATAGATATACATAAAGATTAAATTCACTGGTGTATTCATTTATGTACATAGCATAATTTGGTCAACTTTTATGTATAAAGATCTTTTATCATAATTTAGTGAAATTATGAAATTTTATCTTCATGCAATTCCCACAATGTCCCTGTGGGTTTCTAGATTCTACTTTTATGATCTGGGGCTCCCTCATCTATAGAAAGCCCTACTTCCTTTCCCCATTCTTCCAGCTTCTATAGAACTTATTTTTCTTTGGGGGGAGGTAGAGGGTGGGGTACCAGGAATTGAACTCAGGGGCTCTCTACCATTGAGCCACATCCTAGTCATTTTATTTTTTCATCTTGAGACAGGGTCACTAAATTGCTGAAGCTGTCCTTGAACTTGTAATCCTCCTACCTTAGCCTCCCAAGTCACTGGGATTATAGTTGTTGGCCACCACACCTGGCTCAAAATTTATCCTTTCTATAATTGCCACTGTGTAAAGCTTACTCTCTAATAGCATGTGATGCTAACTCATATGTTCAATGCATTTATATATGTCCTCAAATAGAATGTGAGTTTTTTGATTTTATACATCTTCAGTTTTCCACCAAAACAGGAAATAATTCTGCCCTCTGCACTCATCTGAAGTTGCTTTGGGTAAAGCACTGTTAATCTGTTAATTGCCATGCATATGGGTTTATCTTTCTTGTGATTTCCTCAACAGTTGTACATGGCCTACTTCCTTCTGAAATGTTTTCTTTCCTTAAATTTGGAACCACAACTCTTACCAGCTCTCCCTTATCTCTACCACATCTTTTCTGTCTGCTTAGCTGGATCATCTTCTCTCCAGTGTTGGTACTTCCCAGAGTTCTATGTTCATCCGTCTTTTTTTCTTATTTTTTATCTCTCACTGCATAAATCAATTTATTTCCATGTTAAGTTTTTCTTAAAATTTTGTTGGTCACATTCAATAGGTATTTTAAGATCTACTTGGCTGTCAGTCCCCTTTGATGATACTGTACTCAGGTGAATTCTTTCTTTGTGTTTCTATATAGAGCAAATCAAGCTCTATTCTATATGCTCACTGATTTTCATATCTACTTTCATTATTGCTCTTCTACTACTAACATCTCTACAGGGACTCTGGGAGCTACTGAAGGTCAAGTTTTTGTCTTATCTCTATATGTCCAATGCCTAATACAGTGTGTGGCATATGGTATATGCTTAGTAAATCTATATCCAATAAGTGAGATAAGCAAATTAAAGTAAAAAAAAAAAGATAAGCAAATTAAAAAGTAAATATCATTTAACTATTAATTCAAACAGTTTTAGTCATCACAGTCTACATAGCTCTAGAATCTGTAAGGTATTGGAAAGTAAGTGGTAAATTTGACCTTAAAACCATTCCATCGTGCTGGGGATGTGGCTCAAGCGGTAGCACGCTTGCCTGGCATGCGCGGGGCGCTGGGTTCGAAATTTGGGGAAAACAGTTGATTGGAAAGTAGAGTTTTTTGCCTTGACATCTCTAATTTTTAATATCTTTGAAAAATATCTTACTCTCAGAATACACAGTTAACATAACATTTTTTGTTGATAATATTCACTTGACTAAGCAATAGAAAATAAAATGGTTTTCATTATCTTCACAGCAAATGATGTGGATGCCAATTAACTCTCTTCCCCATTGAAAGCAAGAAGGATTAGATTGCAACATGAAAACAAATAATTTGCCATGATTGCCGCTTATTTCAAGCACATCCTTGTATACAATTAGTTTATCTTCCTTAAAACAGGTTTATTTTTTGCTTCATAACTTCATGTCTAAGATGAAAATATAATTTTCTGAAGTTGATTTACATAGCATATCAACATAGTAGCAGCATTATTAGATGAGAGGGTCTTATTAGGCAGGAGGAAATTCTTCCTTTGTTTCCTTCTCTGAATCTTCTTTGAAGAAAAAATTATAGAAGGAAGAAATGAAAAGTCCAATTGCTACTTCTAACAGTATTGGGTAAGAAAAGTTTGGAAATGATAGAAATAAATTGTAATAATTATAGTGTTTACCTTAATAGTAAAATACAGGAAAGTTTCCAGAAACATCTCAAAATAGTAAATTACTTTTCTTAGAATATTTTCACAGTACAGACAACAAACCATCATAGAGATTTCCTTTAGGATTTCCATAATAGCTATAATGGAAAATCTGGCAAGTTCACATATGACCTTAAAATAAAAGCATGGGGGCTGGGGATGTGGCTCAAGCAGTAATGCGCTTGCCAGGCATGTGCGGGGCACTGGGTTCGATCCTCAGCACCACATAAAAGTAAAAGATGTTGTGTCCACTAAAAACTAAAAAAAATAAATATTAATTCATTCTCTCTCTCAAAAAAAAAAAATAAAAGCATGGAATTGCATCTTTATGTCACATTCTCAGAAGCTTCTGTCTTGTCTTAGCAACTAGAGTTAGCTTTGCCATATTAATTAAAATTGTAAACTCAATTCAGTATACATGGCTTTACTGAGTTACTTCAGAGGCTGAAAAACATTTGGGAGATGTAGAAATCTTCCTGCTATGCAATTCTTATCTTTCAAAGTCCAGGTTAATTGAAATTCTGTGAATCTGGGTATTAGACAAATTTAGCATTTGGTCTTCCTAACCCAAGAATATGACCAAATCAAATGCAAAATTTAGGATGAACTCAAGGCTAAGGATAATGCAGAGATGGAAAATACCTAAAACTTTGTGTTCATTTATTCTCAAAGGCCAGTGACTCCAAACTGAAGAAAAGGAATGCAAAATGCAGTGAAGAGACCCTCATATTATCCTACAAAATTTTGGTGATTGTAGGTCTGAACTTAGATCAACATTTCCAAATTCTGAAAACAATACCACCAACAACAGAAGAACATTGTAAAAGGAAGAAAGAAATAAAGAAAGAAAAACTCAATTGTGCACAACCAAAATAATCTAAATAAATAACTTATTTTTACATGGCATGGTGGTACCAAAGAGAAGAGAAATTGCTATGAAGTACCAGAAGGTATATTACCCTGTGAAGAGATCAGTGGCCTTGGCAGGAGATGAATGGAATTGCTGTTCATCCATCCTCCTACAAAGCAACATGCTTTAACATTAGTTATGTCCAACATTAAATCTCATAATAATTACAATGTTAGTGAGGTCAGATAAAAGAAAGAAAAAAGTAGGTAGAAAAGAGACATAAAGGAAGGACCAGGAAATCAAATTTTAACTCACAAGTTCTGCCTACTTCTCCAGGCTTGTCACCTTCCTAATCCAGTTTCTCTCCTAGGTCAATCACTCCCATATTCTTGGGAAATCTGAAAGTCGACCTTATGCACTGAAAATTATCCATCCCCCCATAAATAGATTAAGAGAAAATATATTGAGAAGCCTATAATTTAGGAGACCTTCCAACATTATCTACTGATGAGAAAAGGAAGAGGAGATCAGCCTAAGGATCCTGACAATGACCAAACCTCCACAAATCATCTTGTAATCACCAGATTGATCTCATTCCTACATACCTTCCCATACTCACCTCTCACCTGATTTTCTTTAAAAGAGCACTCCCAGCCTGCCAAAAAATCATCTTTCCTGCATTTTTCCTTATATATGTATCTACTTTTCTAAAGAAATATTTGTGTATGCTTCTGCCTACTACATACTGTTAATCTTTTTTGTCATGTAAGCCAAGGACCCCTCTGGTCCTGAGTCAAGTTACCAGTCTCTTGAGAACTCCTCAGACCCTTCTCCAGAAACACCTCTTCTCCTATGACATTACCACTAAAAGGGTTTAATATATTTCTTCACAAAAGCTATTTTACATATGAAGGAGAAACAACTAAAAATTAGAAAATTAGTTATTTAAATATTTCCTTGCTGTATGTAGAGCCTGGTAAAATCTTGAGACACACACACACACACACACACACACAAATAAATGAGGTAAATTTTGAGAATATGATCTTTTGTTTCTGATGGAATTTATAATAATAGTCTTTTATTAACATGGCATAAGGTTATCTTTTAAGAAGCTTGAGATCATATATGTGACTAGGAATGCTTAAGATGTACATAATTGTCTTAATAAGTAAACCACTTCATAAGAGCATTAGGCTCTTAACCAGTAGATGGAGAGGAAATCATGCAAGTTCATTGTTTTTCAGTAAGGGAGTACAAAATAAATTACTTTTCCTGATCACAGGGTTTTTGTTGTTTGGGGTGTGTGTGTGTGTGTGTGTGTGTGTGTGTGTGTTACTAAGGACTGAATCCAGAGAGCCTTAACCACTGAGCCACATGCCCACACATTCCCAGCCCCCTTATTTTTAGTTTGAGATAAAGTCTCAGTAAGTCACTTAGAGCCTTGCTAACTTGCTGAGGCTGGCTTTGAACTTCTTATCCTCTTGTCTGAGCCTCCAGAGCTGATGGGGTTACAGGCATTTACCATAGCAGCTAGTCCTGACCACATTCTTAAAGTGTCACATTAGCTTATACAGTAGCCCAAGTTCCAACAGGAAAAACCCTACACAAACCAGATTTTCATAATGCTAAAATTGGTGAAAAATCTTGCACTTTATGCAAAAAACTCAGGTGTGAAAAAAACGAAATTGGGATGCATTTGAACAAATAAAAAAATCATCTGAGGGAGTTACCCAAATAAATATTTTTAAAACATTATAAAAATAGATATTTGCCAAAAATGCCTTTAATTCGGACAGAGACACTAAAAATCAGAAGGGATAGTTAAGAAGAAAAGTCAGTCCACTGTTATAGATTCCTATAGGTGATATAAATTTCAGATATGACCTTTGGAAGTCTGTAACAACTTTTGGTGAATATTTTTAGTGACCTTTTGAAAGTTGCATATTTAAAAAAATATTTTTCTACCTGAATGCCCCCGAGCCTGTCATCCTCAGAAATACAGTTCCTGTCCTATATTAGAAGTAGCATACAGCCTGGGCAAATAAAGACATTGTTTTTATTTTTTAAGGAATAAACTCCTAGTAGACAGTAACACTTAGTATATAGCACATTCAGGGTTGAGAAGGAAATGGACAGCAAGATTTGAACATGGAGACAGAAGTAATAGAAGCTTCAAAATGTCTAGGGGCAATGGAAAGATGCAGAATGGAAGTTTTGGGGATATCATAAATATCACAGGAAAGGAGGGGGTGCAAGAGGGAGGTAAAAATAGACAGTAGACCGCAAGCCTTCAAAATTGAACTTGGAGGTGGTCTCTGTCTAACAGTCACACGAGGAATGAAAAGTTTGATGGAAAAACAACACCTGTTAGAATTTGTCATCAATAGAGTGAAAGTAAGTCTCTTCAGAACATTCCCTGTAAGTTTAAAAATCACAAGCAAGATTGGCAGATCCTGTTTCCAAATATAGTCTGACAAGCAGAATTTCACAATGTATCTATCTGTGGATGACCAAATTTCCTCTTGCAAAGAGCAGGAACCATGCCTGGGTGAAGAAAAGGAAATGGAAGGTGTCCACTAAAATAGATAAGATTCTGTCACTGTGTTTTCACTTCATATTGACAACTATTAACCACCTGTTGCTTTGGGTGATTACCTGGGTTTGGGTGTCAAGACATCAAACTTTCTTTCTCAAATAGCATCATCATGGTATTTTCTTGGTCTTCTTTCCTTTTCTATGAGTTTTAAAATTTTACAATATTATTATTGTATTCATTTGCTTAATTTTTCTTCTTCCTGCAGATACTTTGTCACTGAAACAATGTTTCTGATTTGTACAACGATGTGGCTTGATGATATAAATCCAGAGCAGTTCATTCCAGAGAATAATTTCTCATTGGCAGACCTCTGAGCCATCAGCAAAACCAAATACCTCCTAGACAAAGGTATTAAGATGAGCACAGCTGAAGAGGACACTTATGTCTGACTACTAGAAATACTAGTAGATAAATATGTATAACTTCCCATCATTCTGATCATTAGATGTTCTACTGAGGGCACAGCCAATAATAGTGCAATAAATATTCTGCTTCTATAGTGCTTACATCACAGGACTTTACAGTTGACAGAGATCGCAAATGCCATCTAGTCCAATGATTTCCCAATTGTAGTAGCTGGAATTTCTTCCTCTTTTTTTGAAATCCTATATGCATTCCTTTGTCTGTGTGTTACACTGGTCATTGTGTTTAGAAGAAGTAAGTTCTTCTATGATTTACCTTTCATTGAGTTTTCCATGACATCTGGAATATTTTCCTGAAGGATTTCCTCTGTATTTCACTGTATCTGGTAGGTGCCTTTCACATTGCTTTATATTGGGATCCCTCTTTAAAGTCTTGAATACAATGGTGGAGACATCCCAATAGATTTCTTTGGGCAATTTTCAAATAGGAATGGTAATCTTGATGATCAATTTCATCTGCAACTCCCATGACTCTCCCTTCCTAAGCCTGAGTAAAACATTCCCCTGATCTCAGGGAATCACTTTTATTTAATAGGAGCCTTTCAAAATAAAGATCCTGAACTTTAGATCAAGGAAAAAAATGTTTATTGACACAGGCAATTGTTATTATTACCAAACTGTATAGAATGATGTAGACCCCAAATTGTGTCCTTTCTAAAATAATGTTTAGAAAAAACATTAACTCTCCAAGCCAGGTGAAAATAGCCCCCAATTGGAATATTTATGTAAGAGTTCTGTGTATATGTAAAACTTTGTTGTTCTTGCTGGTGTGGATGAGTGGGGAGTGGGTGGGTGTAGGCATATTTTGTTAATCCATGGCTAAATTTTCTACCATCTCAATTGAAAGTAGGAATTTGTACTGGAAACACAGAAACATATCTTTTGTTGCAAAGGCGACCACCTGAAACAATGAAGACAAAAAGAATTTTAGTACTTAACGTTGTCCTTAAATGAAATAGTGAGACAAAGACTTATTTCTCCTCCACCCTCTTTTATCCCCAAACAAATTATGCTCCTTGCTTTTCTTTTTCAGATAGCTCAGTGCCTGCCATTTGGCTAAATCATCTGTCTATAGTTCCTGTGGTGCAAACAAATAGAATGTTCCCTTGGTTTCTATCTGGCAGAGGCAGGACAAGAAAATAATCCCAGAAAAAATGTTTGGTTGTCTAGGTTTTTTCCACAAAACAAAAACAGAAAATACAAAATAAAATAGTTCTTAGGAACAGCTGTCTGGCAAACTTTCTTTTATCTGCAAAGCAGTCCCTGAACTAACAGTCAGGGAGGAATCATCCCACTGGATTTGCATGACTTAATTTTCAAAATGGAGTTTCCTTGTATAATTGTTTGGGTTTCTCCAAACATCTCCTAGTCATACCCAATCAGTCTTCTATCTAATTGGCCAAGTGTTACAGTTTAGATGTGGTGTCCCCCAAAAAGCTCACATATGAGACAATGTAAGAAGGTTTGGAGTAGAAAGATCATAGCCTTAACCTAATCAGTGAATTGGACCCTAATAGGATTAACTGAGTGGTGACTGGAAGCAAGTGGGGTGTGGCTGGAGGAAGTGGTTCATTGGGGATGTGGCTTGGGTATATATTTTGTATCTGGAGAGTGGAGTCAGTCAGTCTCTCTTTCTCTCTCTCTCTCTGCACATCTGATCATCATATGGGCTGCCTCCCTCTACCACACTCTTCTACCATGATGTTCAGCCTTACCTCAAGCCTCAAAGAATGGAGCCAGCTGTCTATGGATTGAGACCTTTGAAACTATGAGCCCTCATATAACCTTTTTCTCCCCTAAAATTGTGCTGGTCAGGTCTTTCAGTCACAGAGATGGAAAAACTAAGATACCAAGGCTTCAGGATCCAGGCAGTGAATACATTCACACATCTCAGTTGTTAGGTATCCACATTGGATAAGTTGTACTGCATAGTACTCAAAGAAAAATCCCAATGTTGACATTGTTTAGAAACTTTATAGACTCATGGTACTATTTTCCTCAAGTAAAGAGAATAATTTTATAATTCAATCAATATCACATCCATACATTAAAATTAAAACAGAACATTTCAGTTATCAAACTCAGCATTTCTAAAACTTATTTGAAAATTATAAAAAAAATGTTTTGAAGTTAAATAGGGTAACAAGTGATAGAATCCAACCTGAACCCATGAGTTGAGGAAAATGCAGAAGACACTAATAACATGTTTGCCACAGTGTGATGGGAGAAAGGCAAGTGCTTTACTCCTGTTTGGGGTGTTCCTTCACTTGGGGATGATGAACAGCAGACAATGAGGGTGAATTCTGGTTGGAATCTCAGAATGATTGGGTAGTTGGCCAAGCAAAAATAAATTTTATTATCAAACTCTCAGTCTTTCAGAATTATTAACTCAGTCGTGATTATGGGAAGACTTAAGTGTCCAATTTGGTCAAAACATTTGTTTTTAAATCACATGTACTTTATTCTCAGTCCCTTATTCTCTGTAAGGGTGGTGTTTACTTTTTCCACTTGCTTTTGAGAGGTTTTTCATCCCTTTATAAGCTCGAGCTTTGATGATTAGAACAGCAGATGTCATATAAACTTCTAGAAGGTTCAAAGAGGCCTAAAACTAAAAGTTTTGACATTTCTACCAAATTTGAAATACTAAAATGTGAGACGTCAAAATTATACAGAATGAATAGGTGTGGAGTTTGGAGAAATAAAAAGTAAATCCCACTTTTCAGGTGATTTAAAATATGTTACTTGCTCTTGTATTATTGAGCTTAAATGGAACCTGGAGCTTATCTCTAAGGACATAGGACTGGAGTCCCCCTTCCCATGTGGTCAATTTAATTTCTGCATTGAAGCATCCCTTAGAGTTATCTAAAGACAAACTTCAATATTAGTTCTTATTGATTATCTCAGTAACATACTTCATATTTGCTTATAGGGCTCTCCTCATCAGTGGCTTCTTCCAACCTTAACTATGGCTGCACACATTAATAGTACACTACTGGTTTATCTTCTATTGATAGACTGAATAAACCCTCGTGCTTTTTCCTTCAGGCAAGCAATCTCCTCACTCTAATCATTTGTCTCTAAGCATAAAGGAAATATATTTCCATCTTATTCTCATATGCTCTCTCTCTGCTTCTCCACTAAATGAAATTATTTAACTTTTGAGGGATCATGATTTTAAAAAAATCCAAGATAATACTCAACAAACTTTATACTGTATATTTTATGTTTTTAAAAAATAACATTAAATCAAAATAATAAAAAGAAACAACTAATATAATAAAATAACCAGAAAAATCTTAAATAAAAATTAAATAGAATATAACCTAATTATATGGTAATTTGGTAAAATAATTTCACAGAAAAATTACTTCAAGTGACTATAGAAGGTACTATTTAGTGTGTTACAACATATTTTATTCATTGGCCAAACATTGGGCAATTCATACAAGAATGATAATAAATGTAATTTTAGAAACATTTTATTTATGCTAGCCCATGATATTAAAGATGCTGAATAACACAAAACAATAACAAACATTAACATATTGAACAGCTTATAAATAACTAGGACACTAATATTTTACTCTGAAAATTGGTGGCTAGAAATAACCAATTAAGAATTATCTATGCTTTTCTTATATAAACTGTGTTTAAAGGTGATCAAAGAGAACTGATTAATGAGAAATATTCTTTAGAGAAGGATTCCCATTGATAAATATGAAGAAAAGATGGAATTATGAAAATAGAATTTGCCATCATGGAATAAAATAATTGATTAGGTTATAAATTAAAAATACTTAATGAAAAAGAAATGGACAACTTAACAATGGGATACCCAAGCTGTCTTCACATGAGCTCACCAATCCATCTCAGCCTCATTTAAACCAGACACAGTTGCCCCTAAAAGTGATGCAATGTGAAGCATCCGGCACCATCTATGAAGTATTTCCCCCCAAAAGTTAACTCCTTTGTACACTGCCAATTGTCAGTTACTATACTTGCATAACTTCTAGTCATTTATAAAAGCTTTAGTAAATACTTATACATGTATTTAAGGCTGCCTGGGACTGACACATAATATACATAAATGAGTGTCTTTGGGCTAGAACCTGATAAGGCTCTCATGGAAATCCAGAGGAGCACCATTGGCATTACTGGGTTTGATTTCAAAATGTGTATGATGGTGACATTACACACAGACTGCTAACCTCCTTTCTGACCATTTCTCATGTTCAGATTTTGGTTCTGGCTCACGTCATCTGCCTATAAAATACATCTGCCTACAAGGTGAACCTAATGAAAGGTCACTAATATGCTCAAGCTTTCATTTTTACAAAATTTTGCTTATGGGTTGTTAGCTACTGAGAAGGATGAGTGGCTTTGTGGGTGTGGATTTAAGTTTAGAAGGGAAAACATTCTACTTTTTACAAAGATTTTCCCTTTAAGACTATATAACAGAGGACCTCAGGAACAGGACTATATAGATACTGCTTGATCAAGCAGGAATATATAGATACTGCTTGCCACCAAACCAGGTATATTCTTCTGGTCAGCTGATTCAAGGGCAGCATTAAGGACACATTATTTTGAATCAAAATGGAGCCTTTACTGGGCACAGTGGCTCATTCCTGTAATCCCAGTGGCTCTGGAGGCTGAGACAGGAGGATCTCGAGTTCAAAGCCAGCCTCAGCAAAAGTGAGGCACTAAGCAACTCAGTGAGACCCTGTCTCTAAATAAAATACAAAATAGGGCTGGGGAATGTGGCTCAAGTGCTCCTAAATTCAATCCTCAGTTACCTACACACACACACACATACAAAATGAGGCCTTAGAGAAAATATTCAACCTATTTCCTTCATTATAGTGGAGAAAACTGGAGTTGAAAAATGTTGGAGTAGCAGGAGGAAGACTACTCTCTCAATATGCAGCCCTCCCCCACCCCAAACTCCTACTCTCAAAAATTCACAGTGGCCATCCCTGGGAAGTGTCTTTGAACTTTATCCTGTACCTTCTGAAACCATTTATTGAATGGTTCTAAAGGTAGGTTCTGATCTACTGAACATGCTTAGAAGGTACATAAAGTTGAAAGAATAGGCAGCTTTTATGTGCAGAATATAAATTTCTGTGATTTAGTGAGAACATACGTTATATGGGAAGAATTGCTCTTATAGGTAACAGAAGAAAATTGTTTAAACATTCATAGAACTCTAAGGAATTTCGATGAAATCAGAAACATTTCTTCTATGTTGGGGATTGGAATAGGAAGTATTGTATTCAGTTATTGCTTGTCTTACAGCAATTCAGTCCCCAAATTTGAATTTATTAGCAGAGATGACAGAGAACTAGAAGTTGGATAACTAAATATATTATTGGTTTTTGCACTATCTCATAAGCCAGGTTCATTTTAATGCCAAAGACACATTATGCTACTATGATAAATTAGGCTAAATTAACAAAAATTTGGAGAATTAAAACTGAAGAAATCTTAGGAAGCACAGGTCAATCCATTCACTCTTAAGACAAGAAGTGGAAGCTCATATTTCTTTAGGGAATTTCCAAAGGGACATAAAAAGGGAATAGCTAGGGCAGGGGCACTAACAGACTGATTTGTTTGGACATACCACTGGAAGTCCTTAGAGAAAGAAAGTCAGATTTGGGGTTCTCCTAACAATTTGAAACTTAGTCACATTTTAAAACATGTTCTTGTAGGAGAAAGGGCTTCTGATGGAGAAGCACACATAAAGAAGGGCTGAAACCAGAAGGCGAGTTCAGTACAAAAAGGGGAACAATCCACTATGTCCTTTGTTGTTTACCTAGTCCTTACTGAATTTATTTTGTTTGAAAAATGGCAGATTACAAGTGACCTCCCTGGCACAGTTGCTTTGTATGACAAGTGACTAATTTGTTGTATTAATCAGATCTAATATACCATGGAGAGTGATTTGGCCACACAGGGAGCAATCTAACAGCTGTTACTTAGGCAGGCCGTTCACCTCCTCACCTTTCCCCCTATTAGTGGTGGTAGTGGGTGAGCAAATTGCAAGGAATCACAAATGCATAGGAGAAAATATTTGAGCCGCACTGATGCTAGAAATTTATGGGTTGCCAAATGTTTGGTCTCTTGAAAATGCTTACGATTCATGTAGAACTGGAAAGTAATTACTCAATTCACTCATCCTTACAACTTTAGGATGTGGGCATTTTCATTGCTCACCAAATCCTGTATTTTGCTTCGTTAATCGCTTATTTTTTGAATGTTCATGCAGTTTCACTGCCTGCATAACTCTGAATGCACTTTTATGTAAATTGAAACCAACTAATATAAGTCAAAATGAATTTGAAATATTAGCTGAGGATGGATGCAATTATTCAGACTATTTTCAAAAACAATTTGAGCCACGCTTCTTAAACCTATAGACAGGTGAGGTTTTTCACTTCCAAGATCCATTCACAGACCTCTTGGGTTAAGTAAAGCTCACCACCCTCAAATACAAGTGATTTAATTCTAAGAAGATGAGATTCTGGTAAATAAATGACTATTCTGTTTTCTTAAACTTCAACATAAAATAACTTTTCTTTTGAAAGAAGCTAGGACTAGAATCTAGCCAGGCTGGAGTCAAGAAGATCATTTGGGAAGAGCACTTAATTCTCTCACCTTAGGAAATCTGAACAGTAGAGTGTAACTAGATCATGAAGCACAATACATCAAGAAGGGTCTGGGAATTGTTTATTTCTACTTGAGACTACACTACTCCACCAGCCCCAGCCCTATTTTACTTTCCACAATTTCAGTTACCTACAGTCAACTGCAATCCAAAAAATAAATATTTACATTGACTTTTTCAAGAGGGACCATATTCACAAAATTGTTACTATAGTATAATTATTCTTTCTTATTATTGGTTATTTTTCATCTCTTATGGTACCTAATTTATAAATTAAATTTTATCATAGGCTTGTACATATATAGGAAAAAACACAGTATTTATAGGGATCAGTGCTATCCATGGTTTCAGGCACCCTCTGGGAGGATTGGAACAAACCCCCTGCGTAGAGAGCAAGTGCGGTAATTGGAAGTGGGTCCCTTAGCCTGGAGCAGAGTGATAGAGGATTGGAGGAGGGAAAGGTAGAGAGAGAAGAAAACACAGAAGGAAGTTTTAACCACCTACATACATTGCATTCTAAGTAGAGTTGTTTAAAAAGTACATAAAACACAAAATTAATTCAAGCTTATAGTGGCCATTAGAAGATCATATTCTAGTTCCAGTTCTGTCTCTCTTCATCCTCTTCATAGTCACTTATGAGGACTTCACACGTTTTACCTGCTTCACTGTGGTGGCTTTCAGTCTATTCTTTCAGGATCTTCCTTATCAAGGCCCTTATTTTTCCACACTGTGACTTCTAAGTATTTTTGGTTCTGACCTTGGTTTCCCATCCTTTCTAGGGACCCACCCAGGTTCCTTACCACACTTTTGTTTGGGAAACTCTTGAAGTTCCTAAGAAACCTGGTGAATACCAACTCCCATTGCATAATCTATTCCCTTTTCTGGCCAATGAATTCACAGGTCAGTCCAAGATAATATTTCCCCTTGTCTGGAAAATGTAATTTAATCCATCCTGAATATGCATATTCCTTATACAGAGATTTCCCAGAGCACTTACTACACAACAGTCATATGTTTATACTCAGACTTTTCCCATACATTGAGTAGTTCTTTGGGAAAGGAAAAGAGTTTTCTTTATTTTTGAAAATAGTTCAATGTACAATATAGTGTAACTTTTCAAAAGAAATAATGCAACTCAGAAGACAGATTGATTGATTACAATTTTATTTGTATTTTTTAGATCATTATAGATGAGCATGCAGTTGCAAGATATATATGGAGTGCTCAGTACCCCATTTAGTTAATATTCCCCAATGGTAACATCTTGAAAAGCTGTCACACCACTTTACAACCAGGACATTGACATTATGTATTCAAGATACATCATATCTCTATAACCACAAGGATTCTTAGTGTTGACCTAATTCAGCTACAGTCCTACTTACCATCACTAGTCTGTTATCCACTTTATAATGTTTCAAGAAAGTTATATAGGTGAAATTACACAGTATGTATGTTCTAACATTGATTTTATTTGGCATATTTGTTTTTAATACTTACCCAGGTTTTTTAATGTACTAACAGTTTACTTTTTATTGATGAGTAGTATTCCATATTATGAATGCCTTATGGTTTGTTTAACCTTGCACTCAATATGGTTTCCAAATTTTGACCCATTGTGAATGAAGTTGACACAAGTGTATGTACTATGTGTGTCTGTGCGCACATGTGTGTATGTATGTGTGTATGAGTATATATCTTTATTTCTTTGGACAAATGACCAGGTGTATATTTGCTAGGTCTTATGGTAGTTACATTTATTGTTTTTTAAGAAATTGCCAAACTATTATTCTAGAGTACCATTTTGTTTTCCCATCAACAATATCTATAATTCACTCTGACAACTTCTGTCTTTTAATTGGTATACTTCAACTATTTAAATGTCATATAATTATTTATATGCTTGGGTTATGACTGCCATTTAAAGTTTTTATTTTTTATTTGTTCTACTTTTTCCGCTTTTTAAATTTTATGCTTTCCTAATATTACATACAAACATTATTCACAATTACGCTTTCTCACTCAGAGCAGTCTTAAAAATTTTCTCTATATATGTTTACAACCACATCAGACAGTGTTATAAATTATGCTTCAAATATCAAACACAATTTGAAAACTTAAGAGAAGATACATGTCTTATATTCACTTATATTGTTTATTACTTTCTTCTTTTCTGGTGTCCCAAGCTTCCTTCTATATTACTTCCTTTCTGTTAAGATAATTGTTTTAAACCTTTCATTTTGGGTTGATCTATCAATAACAAATTCTCCTACTTTAACTTAATCTGAAAATATCTTAATTTTCCTAAAGGATATTTTCACTGGGTTATTATGTGTTGATGATTTATTTTTGTTTAAATGCTTGAGTAACATCTTGCCATGCCCTTCTAGTTTCTGTCTTCTGATGAGAAATTTTATTTTATTTGAATTGTTTTCCTCTCCAGAACAGGTATTATTTGTTTTATCACTGTTTTAAACTTTTTTGTCATTAGTTTTCAGAAGTTTCATTACAACATGTCTTAGAATGCATTTCTTTGAGTGGATCCTGTTTGGGCTGTTCCTGCATTCCTGATGCTGTAGATTTATTTCTCTTGTTGAATTTGGAAGGCGTTTAGCAAAAAAGTAGTAACTTCTACTACTTTTTCAGCTGTGCCATCTTAATACTCTTCCTAGGCTCTGATGAATAAACATTATATCTTTCGTTTAATCCTGTAGAACTTTGATGCTTTGGTTTGTTTGTATTGTCTGTTTTTGATTAGTTGTTTTTGATTATTTTGTCTCCCAGTTCACTGATACTTTTCTTTTCCCCACTAATTCTGCAGCTGAACTCATCCACTGAGCTTTTTATTTCAATTTTTATATTTCTTTTAATTCTAAATGATTATTTGGGTCTTTCTTATAACATATTCCTTTGCTGAGACTTTCTATTTTTGGTACATAAACCCAAGAAGAGAAGGATTTATGACTGTTTGTTTTTCCAAAGGCTATTACCTAGAATTTAGAAATGTGGCTCCTCATACATGCATAAAATACTGAATGAATGAATTCAGGAGTAGAAGAAAAATCTGATAGAATGGGATAAAAACAAATTTCCATCCTGTTTTCTCATTCATATTACAGCTTTTTCAGTAGTCAATAACATAGAAACCAAAGTCGCAGATGTTTGGGGGGGCTGTTTAGACTAATCTGGTCTATATAAACAATTTTAACTCTTAGAACTCTCTGATATCATTCAGAGCCAATAAGGCTGACTCTGTCATATTGATTTTCTTTCTAATATTGTTGGCTATGTTTTCACTTTTAAAATATAAATTTTAGAACCAACCTAACTACATAACAACTTAACAACTTTTCTATATCTCATGTTAGTTTTTTCTATAGATAGCCTCCAATGTAATCAATTTGGGGAAATATATAGCATCCAGTGTAATTAATTTGGAGAAAATAACATCCATATGTTGATTTTTAAAATAAAATTATTGTCTTTTTGCAAATTAGTACCTACTGATTTTTTTTTATTTTGATATGGAAATCCCACTGCTGTACATGGCATAAAATCTTTTTTACTTGTTGCTAGATTTTGTTTGCTAGCATCTTGTTGAGGATCTTTGCATAACTATTCATAACAGGTATTGTAGTGTAAGTTTTTGGTTTTGGATGGAATTTGGTCTTGGTTTCAGTAATATTGGCATAATAGAATGAGCTAGGAAGTTTACCTTTGTCTTCTGTTTTTTTTCCAATAGTTGTCAAGAAGTGGCATTAACTCTTCAAATGCTTGATGGATTCATTAATTGAGTCTACTATCCCCATGCTTTTATTTGTGTAAAGTTTTTAAATTACAAATTCAATACTTTATTCATTATAGGTCTATTCAAACTTTCTAGTTCTTCTTCACTCTGTTTCCACAGTTCATTTTTCTTGATTTTTTTCATTTCATCTTTTTTTTTCTAGGAATTGTCTCTTTCATCCTAATTAAATGTGTCAGCATATGATTATTCATTATAGTCCCCTATAATTCTTTTTATTTCTATAAGGTCAGTAATGATATCCCTAATATCATTCCTGATTTGAGTAATTTGAGTCTTCTTTCTCTTTTCCTTGGCCAATCTAGCTAAAACTGTCAATTTTGTTGATCTTTTCAAAGAACAAACTCTGGGTTTCATTGACATTTTTTCTATTGTTTTTCTTGTTTCTATTTAATTTATTTTTACTCTGATCTTTTTATTTTTATTTTTCTTCCTTTACTTACTATGTGTTTGGTTTGCTCTTCTTTTTTTTTAAGTTTCATAACTCATGAATTTGAGAAATTTCTTGTATTTTAATATAGTAAATTTGTATGCTTGTATCACAACTATAAATTTTCCATAAACAGTGGTTAGTTAATAGCTGTCTCAATGCAAAACTTTTCTTATTTTTGTCTATAATAGAAAAAATTATTATTTGACTATAATTCTTGGTTTTGAATCAAAATTGTTAGAGAAAATAGAGATACATTTCAAACTTATGTGTATGTGTTGTGTGTGTGTGTGTGTGCGCGCATGCATAATAGACTATGTTGTAAGGAAATGTTTATGCTGCATCAAATATTTTCATGAGTTCAAAGCCAACTATATAGTTTCCACATCATCAAAACTCTTTAGCTGAATTAAGACAACAAACTTGTAAGATTCTGATAAAGTAAAAATCTAAGGTTTTCAATTTGGGAATTCCCAACTCAGGAAGAAAGTACATATCTTGGCTAGTAAAACAAGCATACAGAACAACAAAAGCAACAATAACAAATGTCCAGTAAACATAGACGTAGCCACTACCTCAGTGAAAACTGAAGTAGAACCACTGAAGTCACATGATCTCTAAAAATTATCTGCAAGGCTTAATTATTTCTCAGCTTGGAATCATTCCTTAAATGTCTAGGTATTACTTCAAATACAAAAAATTAAATAGCACATGAGGTATTGATGATAACGAAAAAAGATAACTTTTAAAAGAAGATATTTTACTCTTCAGACAAAAAGAGATAAGAAAAAAGAAATTGCTGTCTTTCTTATCAGTTGGATTTGCTCAGATGGACTGTGTGATTCTCAGTATATATATCCTGCCATTTTGGCTCAGTTTTCCATTTTTTTTTTTTTAGATAGAAAGAATCTGCTTGTGCCAATCAATAAGCTGTAATGTATCATCTGAACTTAGATGAGAACAACCTCCTATTGCTAGTTGAACGTCCTGCTGTTACCCTTGCTCTCCAGCCATGAGAACAGCATGCACTATTTCCCTTCAGATTGACATTCATATGGAACATTAATTGCTCAATGTGTAGTCAAGATACTCTGGCTCTTCCTCTACAGACTTTTGAATGATCGTTCTCCTCTGCTGTCTTGATAAGCAGCAATGGTACAGTTTGTGCAGAGCTCTAAATCTTTCTATTTTAAGTGCATTACCCTGCTGAAGCTTGAGTATTTGTATAAAACAGAACCAAGTAGGATTTATCTCAACTCACAGATAGTGTTGTGTTCATTTTAGTTCATTAGCATTTGCAATGAATCTGAAGCTTCTTTTAGATTCAAGGTTTGAGAAGCTTGCTTCTTATTAAAAAGTGGTATCTATTATTTATTCTTGCTGGTCTGAGAGTATTTATTTTCATAGGTCATTTAATCCTATAAGTTGTAAACCATTATTATCTTCCTCGTACAGATAATGAAATTCACACTTAAGAGAAATAAAATCATTTTCTCAGGATCTTCTGAGGCAAAACCATTGTTCAAACCCAGAGTTCCAGAGACTCCTCTTTTAATTTTTTAACTCAGATTCTTGTAACCACCTTTTTTTGTTCTTTCATTAGTTATCTCGTGCTACTACATGAGAAGTTGCACTAACTGAAAGAGGGAGATGGAAAAGGAAGCAGAGGAAACTCAAATGAATGAGTCTTTCAATCATAGAAAAGAAGTTACCTTCTAACAAGCAACCACATCTAAACAATATGTTTCAGGTTTTCTATTTTAAGATTTCCAAATAAGAATTATCACTTTTGCAAACCAGTAAAATCTGCTTAAAGTATCCACCCCTCCCATCAGTGTCGCTTCATTGCACTGGGATAAAAAGAATTTCAGGTTTGCAGCTGACTCTTTCTAATACCAAAGTCATGGAGAGAAACACTATCTTTATCTTGTCATATCTCCACTGATAGACATTTAGAAGCAAGATATTAGAGGAAAGCTGAGGATTCAGGTTCATTTGTGGTATATTCCCATGTTGTACTTAGATGGGTTCACTGTGCTTACCAAAATTATTCACCCTTGTATCCCATGTTCCCAACCTTCTAGTCTTTTAAATTCAGGAATAGAAAAAGAAAACTCATTTACTCAGGAAGCCAAGAAAAGAAAGATGATTTGTTTCATATAACAAAAACTTATTGAGCATTTAGTATATTTAAGACACTGGATCTACATATGGTTATAATATCAGAGAAAAGGTTTCCTTTCTCATGCTTCTTATCTGGAGATTAGGAAGCAACCACATCTAAGTCTTTTAGAATGGACTCCCTAGATATCATGGGTGAAATTTAATTTCATGGAAAGTATAAGCAGATTTTATTTTTTTTTTATTTTCCCATGGGTTAAATTTATTACTATAGGTTTCTGTGAGAGAATTATGGTGTGGTTTTAAAAATATTATTACAAAAAGAAGTGTGAGGTTGGAGATGTCTGAGATTGTTCTTCATCGAGAGTCAGAGGCTGTCATGAAGTAGTATGGGGAAAATCAATCATCAACAGTAAAAAATAATTGACAAAAGAAAACTATGAAATTAGCCATGTTCTCTTATTTAAGATAAAAATTGAATGTAACAGATTTTAATAAAAGAAAATAGAGGATTTTTTAAAACTTTATAACTAGTTAAAATATTATTTATTGTATAATATTGCTTCAGTTTATAGATCGGCCATATAGGCACATGATCGTTTACATAATTTTATAATGACACATTGTACTTGAACAGGGATTGTGTCTGCTCTCCTCTAAAGTGAGCTAGTTCAGATGACTCTATAGTAGACTGAAGTTATGATTCTAACTTGTTTATATAGAAGAGGAGATTTTTAAAAATCCTTAGAGGCTTTTCAAGAACCATGGAAACGTTAATTGATATGGTGTAAGACATTACCAAGGTCACACAAGGTCAGCAAAGAGTCAGAAGAAAATCTAGAGTCTAGTTTCCTGGGGCCTTTCCATCACACAACACTTTCTTGTAAACACATGAGCCTCAGAGATGCATGAGGCTCAGTGGATAATCTTTCTTAGTATGGTAACTTAATTTTAAAAACAGCTCTGCTTGTTCCCATTCTATGCGAGTGGCTCAGTTTGTTGGCACACAGTTAAAGAAAGCAACCAATAGTCTTTAAAATATACCCTTCATGTTCTTCGGGCATGAAATTTGTGGAGAAAAAAATGCCCCAAACACTGCATTTTTCTCTAATGAATCACTAACCATTTGTGTTAAAATGTGGCTTTTAGGGAAGAAATTTTAAGACTATAATTACACCTTACAGAAGGAAAAAAAGGTCAAAATGCGTTGTCTTCAGTGTAATAGTATTTCTTATTTGAAACAACAGCATTGTGGGGAAGCTGCTTTTCTTTTCATTAAAAGGCTACTCGCATACAAACCAATATTACTAGTTCAAAATTATCAATATGTCATAATCACATGCTACTTACATCAATATTCAAGCTCTGAAATATCAAAGTTATACACAGAGAGCTGGAAGATTTTCTAAGTGGATAAATATATGAGATGTTGGGAATGCATGAAAGTCTCTCTTGAAACTAAGTGTTTAATGCTACAAACCATTTTCATTTCAATGACTACATTTAGTGATGCAAAATCATTACTTTATTGAACTGATTTCTTCATCTCAGTGCTTCAATAAATGGACTCTGCAAAGTTTTATTAATATGAACAGAAAAGTCACAGTTCTATAAACTAATTCCATTTACAGAGTTATGACTTAGTTTTTACTAGTTATTTTACTCGCTGGATTTATATACTGCTCTTATATAATAAATATGTCACAGTTTTGCCATTATTCCTAAGCAAAGATAGAAAGTGAAGTGACTACAACCCTCTGAAAAGTTATCTTGAATATTGGGTTCAATCGTGTGGGGATTATAGTTTATAGAAGCCAGAGGATGTAAGTATTAATTTTTTAATTGTAATTTTGAAGTCCAGAAAACTACAGGACCCTAATTGGGGAGATTTCTGTTGTTTCTTCTCTATTATTCTGTGTTTTGTTTTGTTTTGTTTTGTTTTTTTGGTCATATTAGGTGATCTTTTCTAATTTCCAAAACTATTCTGTATTTGTCAGAACAAGAAATGTCACCCACTGTTAAAAACAACTCCTGAATTTTAATGGCCTACATAAATATTTGTTATCTTCCTCACATTGCTGTTGGCTTGTTAGGATGTCTCAGAAATCTAAATCCCTCCCACTGAATACAGCATTGTCTTATAAATATGGCCTCCATGGTCATCTGAGAAAGAAAAGAGTGTGGACAAGCACACAGGAGATTTTTATGGCAGCCTTCAAAGATGAATACATTATTTCTACCCACAATTCATTAACCACAGTCCAATCACATGGCCATTAACTAACTTCAAGGGAGGTTTAGAAATAGAGTCTATGTTCAGGAAACGGAAGAGGAATGAATGGAAAGCATGGAGCTATTTTTTCTGTGACAGTCTCTAAACAACAAATCTGCAACGCCTGAACATTTCGTAGTGTCATAATATTGCTTAAAGCTGTTATTGAACCCAATGAGGAGAGGTGGTTGTGCCAGACACAGCAGCAGGCAGGGCACAAAAACACATTTGATAAACAGAAGCTGTCACTCTTTGTCATGAATCATCTTTTCTTTTCATCCTCTATCTGCCTCAAAAATCAGCCCTCTGGCACTTCCCAGAATCCCCTCAGACTAACTTGGAAAGTTTGATCCAGTCCATGGAGAGCAAAAACTCCCAGGTATCTGAACATCTCAATTTCTACTTCTTGAAGAAATTAGCCTTACATTAGAAGGAGAGAGAGAGAGAGGGAGAGAGAGAGAGAGAGAGAGAGAGAGAGAGAGAGAGAGAGAGAGAGAGAGAGAGACCCAGAATTTAAACTGTTAATAGAAATAAATTCTTATTTGTAGAAATACTGATGATGCCTACAATTCTGAATCATTCTGATTTAGTTGCATATTGAAATGATCTTGCAAAGGACTGTGTTGGTCATATAGAGTTCTGCTGAGCATCTAGTGAGCTGATGAATTGATATCTCAAAGAAAGGAGAAATGAAAATTAAATTAGAAATAAAAATTAACAACTGAGGGCATTTCAAAAATAAATTTCCATCTTATCAGTTCCTTTCAAAGACTCCAATGATGGGTATTGTTGTGAATGGAAGAAGTGATTTTCTTTTCAAAGTTTTCCATTCAATAAGATGACAAAGGTATCTGAAATTACAGATCTGAGCTCACCAAGAATCAATGCTTTTCCTGCTGGCAACTTAGCAGCTTTTGTAATTGATGTGACAGTTTCATTTCCCCACTGCCACAGATAATCGACATGTTACTCCATCTCTCAGGCAAATCTTTTAAAAAAGTTCTTCAGTTTTATTTTTTTAGTAGATATTAACATTCTCCCAAAAAAATAAGGGTATGGCAAGGACAGACTGCAGATTCAAGGATTTGATAACACCTCTCTTTGGACAGTACAAAACAAAAAGTTGTCAATGTGATTTCATCAACATGCCTAATAATTGCTTCAACAGGATACAACTCATGGTTGAAAACCTTTTTCTAAGTTTCTAACATGGAGTCTCCTTAGCACAGGATCAGGTGGACAGAAATGAAGGTGGGCATTTGCTCATGATTTGACCATTTACCTCAGAATTGTCTTTTTGTTTTGAAAACCTTTAGCATACCAACACCTTGTCCTATATAGTCTCCTCTTTTTTATTACTCCTTTGTCACTCACATAACTTTAACTTAAATCCCACCAAATTCATTCTTTCTGGAGTGCACAATGATCTCACCTACCTTTAGGTGAGCTTTTTGCATGAACTGTTCTCTCAGCCTGGCATCTACTGTGTCGGTTGGAATGAGTTAGATGATTCTGCAATAACAAGTAATTCTGCACACACCAGTGTCTTAAAATAATAGAAGTTATTTTCCGCACTTGTAGTGTGGATGGTGAAGCTCATTTCATGAGGTCACTCTGGCACCAAGGCTGGTGGAAACTTTATTCCAACATGTTTCCATAATCACTGCAGACGTAGGAGGGATCAGGATAAATTGGACACTGGCTTTTGAATTTTTTGCCTGAGAATGACAGTCACCCATTCAGCTCATATTTTATTAGAGAAAAGCACACATTTATGTATATATTGAAATGGGATGGCAGTACAACCCTATCATCGAACGAACACAGACAATATTTTTGTTTAAGTCTTCATGACTATAGCAATCTTTCCAGCAGGTGAGGTTTTGCTCATTTTCAAGATCCAAATCAGATGCCACCTCCTATGAGAAGCCTTCTATGACATCTCAAGACAATTAACTCCTTTTTTATGTTAAATATTTTGTACACAATTTCTTGAAATAGTCAATATGTTATATTACTGTAAACAATTACAATGTCTGTATTGAACATTACATGGAAATATCTATATTTAGTAGATAATTAAAATCACCCTACATTGAAATAGCTTGCCAGAGTTTCTTGCTCCTGTCTAACCATAACTTAGTACACCTTGGTTAACCTTTCTTTATCCTTCCCTACTCCCTACTCTCCTAGCCTTTGGTAACCATCACTCTCACATTTTTATGGTAAATACCTGATATAGTTCAGTGCATGCTAGGTGCATGCTAAATGCTCCTTGTTGGGGATTAATTTGTCCATTTTTTGATTACATCATAACCTGATTGAAAACATAGACTATGTCTTTTTGTATCATCCCAACCCTAAGATCTTAAAACAGTACTTGGCAATAGTGAATATCCACTATATGTTAAATGAATAAATGATCTTTGTTATTATGATAGGTTGTATTAGTAGGGTAGGTTAAGTTATGATGCTATGACAAAATAACTCCAAAATATTAGATAAATTCAGCAAGTTTATGATGTGCTCATGTTACATGTTCTAGATAGGTGGGCAAAAAATTCTGTTCCATCCACTTAGGGACCTAGGCTGATCTAGGTACGACTATTTTATAGTCAAATCATCTATAATTCAAAGCCTTTTCAGTTATTCTGGCAGAGGAATAAGAAACTGGAGAATCACAAATGGATTTTTAATACTTTGGCCTGAAAATGACCCACCTCATTTCCATCTAATTCCCTAGGCCAGACTAATCACGTGGCCCCATATGGAAGGGGCTGGGAAGATGGAGAAATAAATGGAATATTTGCTGTGCATTTCTATCTCTGTCACATGGGTGGAGATAATGTTATGATAACAGCAAACAAAATGTTTGCAACATGGACTATATAATGTTGACAAGTAACATAATCACATTTTTTTCAGCGCTTTTAAGGGAGATGCCTGAACTCAATAACTGGTATAAAATGCCTCTTGAGAAGAGAAAGAGAACTGTAGAAATGCTGTGTTTGGAAAACAATTCTTTCACAGATAATCAAATGACTTTCAAGTTAACATGACTCTGCCTTCCAACTTCCTATTAAATATTGGTAACAATGAAAACTATTCAGTAGCATACAAAAAAAATAAGAATACTATTTAACTATATGCCAGAAACTGGAAGGAATTTACAACCGCAGAGATGTCAAATGGTTTAGATAGACAAGCAAAATCCTGGTCTTTGCATGCCTCATCTACTGTGTTAGCACAGGTGCTTGGAGAATGCTTGAACTTAATGTTCCCCCAGATCAGATGTTAAGAGTAATGAAGAACACTGGAGAGATGTTTATTATTTTAAGACACTGGTGTGTGCAGAATTACTTGTTATTGCAGCATCATCTAACTCATTCCAACCGACACAGTAGATGCCAGGCTGAGAGAACAGTTCATGCAAAAAGCTCACCTAAAGGTAGGTGAGATCATTGTGCACTCCAGAAAGAATGAATTTGGTGGGATTTAAGTTAAAGTTATGTGAGTGACAAAGGAGTAATAAAAAAGAGGAGACTATATAGGACAAGGTGTTGGTATGCTAAAGGTTTTCAAAACAAAAAGACAATTCTGAGGTAAATGGTCAAATCATGAGCAAATGCCNCTCTCTCTCTCTCTCTCCCTCCCTCCCTCCCTCCCTCTTTTCATTCTGATTAGGAGTCTACTCAGCTAAACCACAAACATGGAAAGACATGTCACAGTCTTGATTCCTAGGATGTCCTCTGTGATGGGTGTCATTTTGTATGTTCATTTTGACAAACTACAGAGATTACTTCAGACTCTCTTGTGCATTAAAATCCAAGATGTCTGGGAAGAAGGGGATATTATCATACTCTACTGAAACTGTATTAGCTAGACATCTGCTAGTCACAAAAAAATTGCTCACTATGTTGAATTCTTAAGCCTTCTTTCTTTCAGTAACAGAGAAAAATAGTCTCTTTCAACTAAATGGACTGTGGGGGCTCGTTTAATTTATGTATCCACTATGGTGATGATTCCAACTAGAGCATTTCACATTCAAGAAGAAAGAACCAGGAACAAAACAAAGTAAAAGAAAACTATTAAAATTATACTTAAAAATATTTGAAAGCAAAGCAAACGTAGAAAATGCTGTTTTTATGTGTTGTAACCCAATCATTATTTGTATAGCAACATTTCTATTTTTAAAGCTAAATTTAAAAAAATATTTTTGAGACTTCCCAATGCTTTCATTTTGCATTTTATAAAGACAGTTGTCATCATCTCACATTCAAAACTCATTGGTTTATATAATGTTGATTAAGTTACTTGATTATTTATAGCAAAACAACAATTTGATTCTTTTTATAACTCTCCAAGCTGAATTGGGATCAGCTGGGTGATTTTCTTTCCCATTTGTGGTCTATTCTGGGGCCCAATGTGTGGTGTGCCTCAACTGGGATGCCAAGGGTATCTGGGTGCAACTGAGCATCTCTCTCCAGGTGACCTCTCCACAAGGCTGTCTTGGGTTTCTTCACAGCTTGGTGGCCCCAGAGTAGTCAGGATTTTAAGACAGTGGCTGGATTTCAAGAGAGAAGAAGCAGGAGCTACTGTTTCCCTTCTGGTTCCAAATCTGGGGCTAGCCATGTATCCTTGAATACTATATCTTATTTGTCAGAACAAGTCACAGGGATAGCCTGAATCCAAGGAAACAGAAAAAGGCTTCCCTCTGGAAATGAGGCAGGGGAAAATGATGACAGCTGTGTTTGGAAAACACCACCACATAGAAAAATGGCAGAAGCACTCTTAGAGACAAAAAACAAACAAACAAACAAAAAAAAAACCTGATTCTTGGTAGCATTCCAGACTGATTTTGCAAAAAGTCATTTATGTCTTGAAAACGTAGACTACTGAATTACATATAGAAGAAAGTTCCAGAATTCTGAGGAGAGGCTATGATGCAGGTGCAGGAACACAAGGGGAGCCATTATGTGCTCCTCTACCACCAAGTTTTCATTTTTTTTCCATAAAGTACCTTAATATAAAAGAGAAAGAATAAAAATAACAAATGTCAACATAATAAAATCTCAGATAAAAAAAATGTTAAAAAAATTAATGAAACCATATCTCAATAAAGGTGAAAATAATGGAAAAACTATAAACTGTTCTTTGACAGTTGGTCAGCTTAAATGAAAGCACTCAGCTTAACTCCTACTGAAATAGGATGTAATATTATTGCTAATGCATATCTAAAAATATATTTCTCCCTTTGCAACCTTTTTACTAAACTCAAGACAGAAACAATAACATGGAGCAAAAGTTCACAAATCCAATTTATCGTTATGTGAATTAAATTAAAATGGAAAATATTGATACAAAAAAAATGCCCACATATTTTCAATTGTTGAAGGCTTACACACAGAAGGTAACAAGAGAGAAAAATCGCTTTTATTTTAGAATTCAGTTTGACAGATATGCACCAAGTTCAAAGTTCAGTGGTAGTACTATAAAAATTACAGGAAGAATATGCATGAGTCTTACTATCTTGTTGAGGAGAATGGCAGGATATTAAGTTGTCCTAATAGAGTATAGTAAGTGCTATGAAAAACATAACCCTCCTACCACACACAAAAAAACGTGCAGAGGGGTGCCTTGTATTTTAGTCAGGATTCTCCAAAAGAAAAGAACCAATAGACTGTATGTATAAGAAGGTATTTACTAGATTGGCTGACACTATCAGAAGCTGGATAGTCCCAAAATAACCCCCTGCAGGCTGCAGAGCTGTGGAAACCAGGAGTTATTCAGTCTAAGACAGTGGAAACCTCAGAATAAGAGGGACCAACGATACAGCCTGAGTTCAAGGCTAAAGCCCTGGAAGCTTTGTGGAAAATTGCTAGTGGTAAGTTCTGGAGTTCAAAGGCTGAGGTATGTGGAGTCTGGTATCCTCAGGGAGATGGCAGCAGGAAAAAAACCCAAAACCAAACCCATCCACCCATTGAAGAACAGCAAGTTTGCACACAACTATGAGCTTCCCCCTTCTTCAGCTTTTTGTTCCATTATGGCACCAGCCTTTTGGACAGTGCTGCCTACATTCAAAAAGGATCTTTCCCTCTTAAAAGTCGCTCCTTCAGATGCCAATCAACTCATGGAACTTTCTTGCAGACACACCCAGAAGTGTGCTTTATAATTTTCTCAGGGGTTTCTTAATCTAGTTGACAACTCAGATTAACCACCACAGGCAGTGTTTACTGTAACACAATAAGGGAAGAGTCAGCAGATCATGACAACTTGACATCTCTTTAGATCTCACAATGTACCCTCTAGGAATGAGTAGAAAGGCATACAATCAACTACAAAAAGTAGAGCTTTTGTAATAAGCAAATGGTAGTTCTCTAAAGATAGATGTTTATTTGGAAGCTTATCACCCAGATCTTTTGCAGAGTCTCAGGGTGAGAATCTAAAAAGTATTTACCTTAGGAATTCAGCACTTGCATGGGCCCTTGGGTATCTAAGGAAAAAAGAGATGTTAACAGGGGTAGATTTGGCCAATGACAATGCTTTCCATTCCAGATAGGAATATTCTCAAAGTGCCTGGGTGTGTGTTATCTGAGATATTCAGGATATTAGGAGATGGAACAACAGTGGCAGGGATTCAGCTATTAGATGCTTCAGGAATCAAAATGTAGATGGAAATTTACACTGCATTATTTTGGAAATGGTCACCCAGGAGGATTAAATTGACAATAAAATATAACTCAGCATTTGCTATTGATGCTAAGTTTTGTCCCTTGAAAACATCATTTGCTATGCTGTGAGGGTTTTCATCTACCTCAACCATTTAAGGAACATATTTCACCTACTTTCTGAACTTAAGAAGTGATTACAGAGTGAGCAATCAGAATGAAAAGAACTTTTAAATAAATTACATTTCTCATTAGAGTCAATTAGAACTCATCTTCTGAACACAATTTTATATTGATTTAGAAGGAAATAAAGTACTGATGTGAAAAGAGATATGATCAGGGTTTATTTTCCCTCTGAATCTTCAAAAAATTCAAAATATTTCATGTAGGGATGTCAAGTGTAACACATTACTCCTTTGGAAGATCTGAATCTAGACTTCTAATGTTTGTTAGTGGAGAAAAATGAGTATCAATCCAGGCATAGAGTGTTTGAAATGTAGTTGGTGAATTCTTGAAGTATAAGTGCAATTAGAATTAGATTTGCTTGTAAATTTATTTTTGCCATTAATATAAAACAAGCTTTAAACTATGAAGTAGAGTATTAAAGACAAGTAAAATGAAAGAACCAGAAGATACACTAAAGGATTATCCCACTTATTTCCAAATATGGATCTATCATCATTATCCCTGTCATGGGTGGTAGAACTTGGAAAGAAATAGATAGGCCTTTCAGAGAATTGGACTTGAGCCAATTCTTCTACAGCCTGAATTTGAGCATAGGTATAGTTATCCTGCGAGTTTGGTTCCAGGATCTGCCACAAATACAAAAACCCATGATTCCAGTCCCTTATACAAATGTCATGGTATTTGCATACTATGTATGCATATCCTTCATAAACTTTAAAGCATGTCTAGACTACTTGTAATACCTAAAACAATGTAAATAGTTGTAACATTATTTAGGGACTAGTAATAAAGGAAATTATATATATATATATATAATATATTTATTATATATAATATATATAAATATATAATATATAATATAAATATAAATATTAAATATATAATATATATTAAATATATATAATATATTTATATATATAAAATATATATATTTAGAGATATATACTATATTTATACAGTATTTATATATAAATATAGTAATTTCTCAAATATTTTTATCTGCAGCTGGTTGAATCTATGAATGTAGGACCCATAAATATAGAGGGCCTACTGTATTATTGTCCTGAAACTTTCTTTAGTGTAAGACAGAAGAAGCAGTAACATAAACACCTAGTTGTCCTTTGAAGTGACCAATTGTGGCAGCTTCTACAGCAGGTCCTCACCTAAACTGCCTTAAATTCAAAAAGCCTTACATACTTTCTTGTCAGTCCACTCCATTATGGATAGTTGTGTCTAGCAGTTCTTCTATAATAAATAGTCTATTCTAGTTTTTGTTTGCTAATACCTGTTAAATCCCACTTCTTCCTCTTTCCCTTTTGCCCCAATCTGATTTCACTTATAAGACAGCCTAGGTGCTCAATCTCTCCTTGGAGGTGGTTCAAACCCCCCATAAGCCTCTCCTCACCAATTCTGAACCACCAATGAAAACCCCAATACAGCCTACTTTTTTCTGTGCTCTGAAGCCATTTTTAGACTTACTTTTGAAGGCTTCCCTCCTATCCCTAGAAAGCTTCATTACATAAGTAATAAACCTTTTTCACACCCTTTTTGTGTGTCTGGAGGGCAAGCCTGCATTTTGAGCTGCTGTTGCT
>NW_026000109.1:1614611-1642116 GCF_001458135.2 Marmota marmota marmota | reverse complement strand
TTTACTTAGCTATATTTACTAACTTGCTAAAACTGGCTTTGACCTCTAAATACTCCTGTCTCAGTCTCCTGAACCACTGGGATTACAGGTGTGCACCACCATGTCCAGCTGTTAGTTTTCTTTTTAACATTAATTCATCAAATTGTGTTGAGAACATACAATCAAAGCCATTGGAAGTATAACAATGAACAAGTTGCATAATGTTCTTGCACATATAAAAGTTATAAACTAGCTATAGGATACAAATAATAAATAGGTAAAGATAAGAAAGCATGGTGAGCTGTGAAGATCAAGAAAGAAGTGATATGGAGCCACAGAAGAGATCTTAAGGAAGGTTTTTTTTTTGGGGGGGGGATAAGTGATATTTAAGCTGAGAACTGATGAATGAGTGAGAATTATTTGGTGAAGTTGTGGGAAAGCTGTTAAGTATGACTTCAACCCAGTGGGAAATGGGGCACAGGGATGAAGAAAGAACATGGATAGGCAAGCAAGGACTCATATTCTGTGCTCAAGCATACAAAGAAGAACAAAGATAACTGCAAATAAGTCTTTTATTTGCATGAATGAAATTTGAATTCAGACCAGTATTGCAAGAACTCAATTTGGGTTGGTCCACTGAGGAGGACCAGTGAGTTCTGTTACAACATAATAATCTCATGTTCAACATGTTAATCTCATATTTCTGACTATTGTTTTTTTTTTAATTTCAGAAATCAATCAAAGAATATGTGTAACTTTTCCTTGACATCACCATATTCTGATCTACTGCATGTTACCCTTGGATCTGCTGAATGGGAAGGTGAGCCTTTCTTTCTCTTGCAATTTTGAGGGGCTTTTCCAGGGGTCAGATTGAAATGGAGATAGAGAAGTGTCTTACTAACAAAACTGGTCATGACTGCTTTACTTTTAAGAATCAGAGGTAGAATTTTAAGCAATAGTGTAAAATTATCTAGAAGCATTTTGACTCATATGGTGGATATTTCCATAACCTTGGAAATAAAAGACAAAAATAAAAGACAAAAATATTCAATATGATTTACACAAGGATCAAAGGAATCATGGAGAGGATACACAAGATACATGAGTCAAGTCAATGTGTTGCGATGAAATGAATGGAACAGACCTTCCCTGGACAAACAGATACTGCTGTCATTCCTAAGGAAGATGTGGTCCAAAGCACAATAAAGTTTTTTGCCAATGATTAAACACAGTGACCAATATATACCATGAGCAATATTTCTTGAACTACTTAAAGTTTCTTGAGATAAAAAAGATACCACTGCAAAACCAAGAAAGCAGACAGGCAGCTTCTCCACAAGGTAGGTGAACAACAACAACAACAACAACAACAACAACAACAACAAAAGCAGGGGAGGCTTTACTAGAACCTAAAACTGGACATTCAAAGAAGACTGAGGACACAGGAAGTTGGATAATAAAATTAAAAAAAAAAATCCCTAATGACACAGCCGCTGCCACAGCCAGGTCAGAAGCTCCAACCACAGAGGTCCCTCCATGAGCATAGTAGAGGGATTAGGGAATTAAAGAAACCCGAACTTTTGGGAGGACTGAGGCATGTCTGCATATGGAGCATTTAGAGACCGAGGACATTACCCTACAACCCTGAAGTGTGTGGGGGAAAGAAGCCACCAACTCTCCAGGTGCCATGCAGCAAACAAAGGAAGGAACCATTTTGCAGCTATGGCTTGGGGGCCAGCAACTGAGAAAGCCAATTCCGGGCAAACCTGAGTTTGGCCCAACATTCAGGCAGGAAATATACACTGCATGGCATAGAGTGTGCTTAAGTCACCAGGAGAAAATCAGACGTGGAGAGAGTTTTACACAGGGGACAACTGGTCTCAGAAACCCACCCAGTTCTACCCCTCCCATTCCAATCCAACTGCTTGCAGGACTGGCTTGGAGAGGTGCATCTGGCTGGGAAATAGGAAGGGCAGGGAGAGGAGAAATTGTATGGAGACTGAACCCAAGAGGAGGAAACCTGTAGCCTGCAAGTGACATAGTAAATTAAGAATTGGCTCATCCAGCACACAAGTGGAACCCAGGGGAGATCCCTGGGATAATGTCTTCCATCAGGGACCAGCAATTACTGAACACTAGAGGTGCACTGATTTAAAATCCCCAGACCAATTAGCACTCAGCGAAGAGTCTGGTGCCCACCTAAGCCTAAACCTGCCTCCAGGAATTCTGCCTACTGGGTGACCTCTCTCACTCCAGTAATCCAGAGGTAGAGCATCACACTCCAGAAGACCTCACCTAAAACTGCTGAGAAGTAAAGCTAAGAATATTTTGAACTCCAACAGAGAGAATTCTTTAACTTTTTATCAAGATTTTTTTTCTGTTTTTTTTTTAAATTATTTTTTCTTTGTTTACTTGTGACCTTGATGATATGTGGACATTTGTACAATTTTCTATTTTTTTTCTTCTCATCTTTAGCATTTTTGAAGCCAGTTATTTTACATGAATTAGTTTTTTGTGAACTAGGATGTTTGATTGCTATATTTTAGCTTTGTTTTGTATTCTTTTATTTTTATTTTTAAAAAATTTTTGCTTTACATATATTTTTCTCCAACATATTTCCATTGATTCTCTCTTTTCTACTGCTGACAGCCAGTCCCCATTGTTCTCTTTCACTCTTCCTTTAATCTTTTACTTCTGTCTTCTCTCCTCCTCCTCATAATCATCATATCCTCTATTACTTCCCTTCTCTCCCTATTTTCCATTTGAAAAATCTAAACCCTTTTGCAAACTTGCTGTTTTTTTAAAAAAAATAGGAAATAACTTATTATATCTTTTCTGCTTATTGTCATAATTAACAGTGTAGATGTCATAGTATGAACTATTTGGTTTCATGTGTAAATTATTTGCATTGGTTGTTATTATTATTTGTCTTCCTCTAAACAGTGAGGTACTGGAAACCTTCAGGGAATCTATACATCCACAGGATAGAAATTCTACTGCCTCAGATCTATACTATTAGATGGGTAGACATACAAACAAAATGAAAAAGCAAGGGAATAAATCTCTCCAAGCAAACCAAGCCACTCCAATATCAGAATCCACTGACATTGGAAGAAATGTCAGAGAAGGAGTTTAAAAGGTATATAGTTAAACTTACCTGTGAAGTAAAGAATGATGTAAGAGAGCAAATACAGGTATAAAAAGATCACTCCAATAAGGAGATAGAGATTCTGGAAAACAAACAAACAAACAAACAAACAGAAACCCTTGAAATGAAGGAAACAATAAGCCAAATTAAAAATTCAATAGAAAACATCACCAACAGAGTAGGCCACTTGGAAGACAGACCCTCAGGCAATGAAGACAAAATATATAATTTTGAAAATGGAGTTGACCACAGAGAGAAGATGTTAAGAAACCATGAACAGAACTTCCAAGAATTATTGGATAACATGAAAAGACCCAATTTAAGACATCAGGATAGATGAAGGTGTAAAGATATAAACCAAAGGAAAGCACAATAATTTTAATTAAATAATATCAAAAAATTCCCAAATATAAAGAATGAAATGGAAAATCAAATACAAGAGACTTACAAGACCCCAACTTTGCAAAATTACAACAGACCCACATCAAGGCACATTGTAATGAAAATGCCTAGCATATAAAATAAGGATAGAATTTTAAATGCTGTGAGAGAAAGCCATCATATTACCTGTAGGGAAAACCAGTCCAGATCTCAGCTGATTCCTCAACCCAGATCTTCAAAGCAAGGAGGTCCTGGAATAACATGTACCAAGCTCTGAAAGAAAATGGTTGCTAACCAAGAATTCTATATCCAGCAAAATTAAGCTTCGGATTTTAAGATGAAATAAAAACCTTCCATGATAAACAAAAGTTAAAAAAAAATTACAGCCAGAAAGCCTGTACTTCAGAATATTCTCAACAAAACATTCCATGAAAACAAAAGGTGAAAACCAGTGAAGGGTGGAACTACACTAAAGGAGTAGCTAATCAAAGGAGAAACTAATTCAAATTAAAAACTAGAAATAAACCAAAATGACCAGGAACACAAAGCATATCTCAATAATAACCTTGAACATTAATGGCCTAAACTCATCGATCAAAAGACATAGACTGGCAGATTGAATTTTAAAACATGACCTAACAATGTGCTGTCTCCAAGAGACTCACCTTATAGACAAAGACATCCACAAACTGAAGATTATGGGGAAAAAAACATATCACTCACATGGATCTCATAAACAAGCAGGAGTTTCTATCCTCATATCAGATAAAGTGGACTTCAAGTCAAAGTTAAACAGAAAGGACAAAAAAAGCCATTTCACACTGCTTAAGGGAATTATACATCAATAAGGCATAACAATCATAAATATTTATGCCCCAAATAATGGAACATCTATGTACACCAAACAAATCCTTCTCAATTTCAAGAATCGAATAAACCACAAGACAATAATACTGGGTTTGAACTTTTTTATCCATATATATGAATACAAATATGAATACATATATAAAAATATATAAAAATATTTAAATGGATAGATTTATATATTTATTTTTCTTTTGAGATGGATATGTATAATTTTGGTAAGATATAGAATATAATTATTTAACTGAATATATATGAAAAATTTGGGGTAGGATTTTGGTTGCCTTAGGGTATATATATATATAATATAAACATATATAGAATATATATATGAAAATATATATGGATACTCAAAGTAATATATATAAATTCTGTTTAAAAGGCTTGTGATTATGGTAGGTGTAGGTTTACTTCTGAGTTATAGCTTTGGTTTAGGGTATAGGTTACCTTTGGAACATATATATCAATATATATGAATATAAATATTAATATATAGGTCATTGTATATAAAAATTTAAATATATACTTTTATATATGGATATTTTTAAGGTAAGCAGTATTAATATACATGAAAATATTTAAATGGTTATAAATTTGTATATAGTTATTTTTCTTTTGAGATAGATGTTTACAATTTGTTTTAGTTACAGTTTATGATTATGTAATTGAATATACATGAATATGTATGAGCAGGATTTTGGTTGCCATTAGACTATTTCATATATACATACATGAAGGTATATAAACACGTATAGGAATATATATGTGAAAATATATATGGATATTCAAACTAAAAAAAAAAGAAATAAGAAGGTGGTGACTTATTCCAATTTTTACAGAGGGGAAATTTTACTGAGGCAAAGAGTAATTAGAAGATTTGCATAAAATTCCATGATTAGTAATGGACCTTCTATCAGTCTGGCCTCAAATGTTATTTCAATTACTGTTCGTGGAATTGCAGTCTTAATTTCCTCTTTGTATTGTTCATTGCTGCTATATAGAAAAAAAGCTGATTTCTGAATGTTGATCTTCTACCCTGAAACTTTGTGGAATTTGCTTAATAGCTATAATAGCTTGTGTGGTGTGTGTGTGTGTGTGTGTGTGTGTGTGTAGTTATGGGCTGCTGCCCTAAATTTTGTTATATTTTTCTTCCAAAATCTGTTGCTATTGATTTAATTTAGAATATACAAGCTCTTTAAAAATATCTTCTGATATCTTCTGTATTTTTAAAGTACTACAGACAGTATATCTTTTAATTTTATTTCTCATGTTGTCTGGCTTGGAGATTTTATATATTTAAAAAAGATCTAAAAATGAATAAAATCTTCAGAAATTAAAAAAAAAATAAAGATACCCTTGCAAAGTAGTAACTGAAGTATGCAAGTGTCGCTGAAAGAGGGTTCAATCCCTTCCACACAAAAAAAGGTCACACCAGTTCTCATGTGCTATTGTTTGGATATTGTTTGTCCAATATTGTAGTTCATTCACTGGGAGATGGGTTCCCAATATAGTTTGTATTGAGGTGGTAGGGATTCAAGAGCTGATATTAGATCATGGGGCACCTCCCTTGAAATGGATTAATGTAGTTCTGGTTAACTCTCACAAGAGTAGGTTGTTATCAGAATAATCTTATCTCCTCCCCAATCTCTTGCTTCCTTGTTCACACATATAACCCTTCTGCCTGGGGCCAGTTCCCTTTTTACTTCTCAGCTCATGTTGTGGCAGCCAGATATGTTGCACTATACTGTTTATAGTTTCCAGCCACCCGAATCATAAGCCAAATAAACTTCTTTACACACACACACACACACACACACACACACGCACACACAAAGAATCATGGATTTAGAGGTGGATGTTAGTGTTTGAATCAAGTGATGTCTTTACTCAGCTTTCTTACACTATGAACAAATACCTGACAAGAACAACTTAAAGGAGGGAAAGTTTATTTGAGGCTCATGATTTTAGAAATCTCATTGATGGCCAATTCCATTGCTCTGGCCCAAGGGTAGGTAGCACATCATAGGGGGCAGGGCCCCTGTGGAGGAAACATGTTCAGCTCATGGCAGGGTCCAGAAGCAAAGAAAAGAAAATGAGGGGGAAGGGGATGCATGGAAGATGAGTTCTTCCAGAGTATGCCCCAAGTAAGCCATCTCCTCTAGCCACACCCCAACTGTCAACAGTGGTAAGCATTCAAACCAGGATGAACTGATTAGGTTACAGCTCTCACAATTCAATCATTTCACCTCCAAACATTGTTGCAATAACACAAGAGCTTTGGGGATCACCTCATATACAAACCATAACAAATTCCAATGTTGTCAGAGAATATACTCTATCATTATAATCCTTCTGAATTTATTAAAGCCTAATTTAAAACCCACCACATTGTCTAGCTTGGTTAATGGCCATGTTCACTTGAAATGAATGCATATTCTATAGGTATTGAGTGTAGGCCTCTGAAAACATCAATAAGTCATGGAGGTTGCTGGTGTAGTCCGGACCATCTTCTGATACTTCAATCATACTTAGATTTAAAATTTAGTTTTCCTTTTATTTAGAAAGTTTAGTTTATTAACTTTTTCTTTTTCTTTTCTTTTTTTTTTTTTTAATGTGGTACTAGGAATTGGGCCCAGGGTCTCACCCATGCTAGGTAAGCACTCTACGAGTGAGCAACATCACCAGCCTTACTAGAGATGTTGGTGTAATATTTTTTTTGGTATAATTATTATAAGGCATGATACAGAGCTACCATTTTATTATTATTATTTGTATATTAATATTATTATATAATAATAATCACTTTTGCTTTGTTGTTTTGTTTTTCTTTCCTTATCCAGCATATTTTTAAATTCTTTTTAGAATTTTAATTAAATTTTAGCTACACTTTTTATACTATTCTTAGAAGTTGCTCAGATTATAATACACAACTTTTTAGTGTATATAGAGTTAATATTTTACCATTTAATGCAGAATTAAAACCCTTTCAACTGTATCAGTTCATTAACTACCCCCAAACCATCCTTTATACTCATATCTGCATACTTCGTAAAACCCCACTCTAAAATGTTTTAACTCTAGTTAATGTAGTCACATTTTTAAAAATAAATTAAGAGGAAATGAAATCTTCTATGGTTAATGTAATATTTACCATTTTGAATGTTCATTCCTTCTTGAAGATTTGATTTTCTACTGGTATAATTTCCTTTTGTACTAAAAAACTTACTTTATCATTTTTTTACGGTAAAGGCCTGTTGGAAATAAATTTTCTTTTACCTGGGAAAGTATATTTCACATTCATCCTCAAAGTATATGAGATTTTTATTGATTGTATTTTTCTTTAAAAATGTCATTCCACTGTCTTTTACCTCCAATTTTTTTATTGATAAATCTATAGTCATTCAAATCATGTATTATGTTTTCTATTTTATTTTTTCTTTGATTTTCAACAAATTATTTATGATGTGATTAGATATGGTTTTCCTTGTATTTTCTTCTGCTTAGAGTGTACTATATTTTTTAAATACACAAATTTTCATTAAGTTTTGAAAATTTTCAGCCATTATATCTTTAAATATTTTTCTGTCCTATTCTCTCTATGGGGACTACACTGTATTGGTAAACCTTTTTGCACAGCATCCCAAGAATGTTAATTTTTAAATATTCATATTCTATGATTTATACTGAATAATTTTTGTTGCTTTATATTCAAATTCACTATTTCTTTATCATCTCCATTTTCCAAAGAAGCTTATTCCATGAGTTACTTATATTGTTATTTACATCGCTCCAAAGTGTGTCAATGTTCTTTTTTTATCAAGTGGGCCATAACTCCATCTTTGACTTAACTCAGGAAGATATCATTTAAAAATTTCAGGTCAATTCTTTGGGCCTAACTAAATTGCTTTGCATCTTCCTAGAATATGTACAATTCAAGCGGAAGGCAAAATTTTAGGTAAACAGGACTTTACTCCCAGAGTATGGGTTTTCAGTCTCAGATTCTCTTCTCTCAGTATTTTCTGTTTTCTTCTTATGATACCTTTGAACGAATTCTGGACTTTTAATTCCATTCATGAGGATGTCTGATGAATTTGCTAACCAAATGATAGCTGATAATTCTACCAGAATGGTGGGGGTATTTGTTAGGGTTGCTAAATTTCCCCCTGTTACCCAAATTTTTACTTCACTAGCTCCCTCTTCTGTTTCCACAATAAAATGCAGACTCTTTAATAAAGGGTGAGTTTTCTATTTTCATAGAATTCTTTGAAAAATATTTTGTTTCCTCTCACCTTTCTATCTGCCAATGCCTTCTTTCCTTTTTCCCTCAGACTTCTAAGGGATGCCTCTCTTGTCAAAGTGTTCTCTCTTCCCCAGGACAGTATCTTCCCAAAACTGTTGCTTCTGCGCTACACCCTTTGTAACTCTTAGGTGTTCACTCAATATTGCCAAATGTTCTTTTCTGATCTTGGACTATTCTTTCTATTTCCCAAATCAAGGTGAATACCTGCGGGCTCCAACCTTAGTATACAGTCTGTGTCCATCACTACTGTTACACTGGTGCCCTTTCTTCTCTTCTGCTTATTTCTTGAACAACTATCTACTTTTATGTGACCTCTGGAGACAAAATGTTTATTTCTCTACTTAAAGCTAAGCTGAGGTTTGCACTATTACCTGAATACCAGTTTTGTTATGGGAATAAGCTATTGGTAGTTTGATCTGGTCCCTTTTTAATCTCTGTGGTTTCATGTTGGATGACATATAGAGATGGATGAAATTTAAGGGCCCCTCCCCTTTTTAAGAAATAAAAAAGATATCTTTTAATTGGCTTCCTTTGTATTATTTCACTCCTTGAAACAAACCATACACATGTATTTCCTTCTGTTCTTCCCATAAAGAAACTTTAAAAGGTCCATTTACCTGGGATCACTTCCTTGGCAAGTGACAGGAATAAACCCATATTTAACTCTACTGTCCTTAACTATGGCACTATACTACTGGGCAATAAATGCATAAGAGTAGATGTGCTGACATGGGATTGCCCAGATTAAAATCCTGACTCCACCACATGTTGGCTGAGTTATCTCCAGCATTTTAAAGAACCTCCAGAAACACTAGTTAATTCTCTATAAAATAAGGATAACATAGTGTTTTTCCTTATAGGTATATTTTATATGAGAAGAAATAATCCATGTGAAATTCATAGCATATAATAAGTATTCAATAAATATTTATATTAATTCCTAAGGTCCACTAAGTTGTGACTATTGGTGTTTTCAAGTACTTTCATAGCGAGATAGTCTTTAAAATGTGCTCATAAAAGACAACAGCATGAAGTTGTTTATTATAGATTTCTTGAGGCCAAATTCAAACTATACTCCAATTTGCCATGTCTATTCTCCCCTCAAATCTGCAGTAGCTAATCTCATTTTAGACTTCCTCCAAAGGTAGCTCTTGCCAATAATGTCCAACTCTGAAAGTCTGATTTCACTCTAATGACAAGAAGACTACCCTACCCCTTTATTCGTGGGACCTTTTCCCCTAAGTTTCTTATGCAATTAAATCAGATCCCAAAGCTTTCATCAACTTCTAATATGATTGATTTATAAATTTTTCCATACCAAATAATTCTGTAGACAAAAATAAACCAATCTCAAAACAATAACTCTAGAGGAATATGTTTGAAGCAAATGTTCCTGAAAGAAGCCAAAAGAAACATTTTAATACAGTCAACTAATGATGTAATGGAAGCTTTCATGGCACTGAATTGTAATTGCATATGTATACATATGTATATATATACACATCACTAATATATATGTGTATATGTATAATATAATTTATATATATATATATATATTATTAATGCCAAAAAATTAGAGTCATTGCAGACGTATTTTTGGGGTCTTTAGTTGTCGGTAAAGAATTCTCCTTGAAATGATATTTCACATTTGTTCTAATACATAATTGGATATCTCTATCCATAGGCTCGCAAATTGTACTATCATAGTATTAAAAGAAAAGTTAGAATTTATTTTTTATAAGGTAAAATGCTCACTCTTGCTCAGCTTCTATACTTTAATATTATCTTAAGTTTACTTTAGACCTATCAAAACATGGCAGGGAAGAATTAACATTGATATTCTATTCTATTATAAATCTGTAGTATTTATGAGGTTATCTACTCTAAAAAGTCTTGAGTAGTACAAAGTAAAGAAATATTGAGAGTATTATGAAGCAGTATGGTTTTTGGATTTATTTCCCTAAGAATACTATTTATGGAAGCTGGGAAGTGAATCCATGGTTTTGTGCATGCTCCTAGGCAGGCACTCTACCACTACGCCACATTACAAGCTGGAAGACCCATTGTGAATTAGGGAAATGCTTTCACTTAGCTCCACATCCAGTGTAGGCAAATTAAATTATTTTCTGTATCCTCCCTGACATGCATCATTAGATTGTGATTTATGTGATTCTTCTGATTGCTGCGTGATTATTAATAATTATAGATTAGTAAGAGGCTATTATTTTCTGGTTCTTTGTCTTCCCTCTTTCTGTACCTTTGAATGTTTAGATATTAAATTAACTGCCTGACAAGATGTGTCATCCTAAAGTGAAGAGTTGGAAGTTAGGATTGTGGGGTCATTTTAGTCAAATTAACATTTTATGCCATATAAAAATTTTATGAAATATAAAAAGAGGGGAAATTAAGTAAAACAGGAGGCTGAGAGTCAGTGTGATTTAACACAATGTCCCTACACTCTGCCTTGAGGTACACAGCTGCTAATCTCTTAGTATAGCCTCTTTGCAAATTTCTTTGTATATAGCAGTTAGGCAGCATCTAGACTATTAATGAGGTAAAGAACTTATTGATAACAGTTCAGAAGCTTATAATATACTCTAAAAGATCCAACTTGTTTTTGTCATGTAATCACAACCGAGAATCACTGATACAGAGAAATGGACTCTTGATTACAATGATCTCTGACAATCCTGAAATTGGTGGATATTATGGAGATAAGAGTTTGACAGAGCTGAAGAGGCCATAATTAATTTCTTGCTAATCTGCAAATTTTGTTTAAAGAGAAAGATACTTCTATATAGTGAAATTTTGAAGATGCATGGCTGGCATATCAAGTAACTGACAAAAGAGGTGGTTTCTAAGACCCTTTCTAAAGTTGAGTTACATGCTGGGTGCTGTCAGCTAAAGTATAAAAAGGGGAATAGGTTTAATGTGAATTGTTTTGTATTGTGTGTAACCTATAAGGTTATTATGATAGAATTTATTTTCTATAACATTAATACAGCTCTAAATTCTTTTGAATAATAAATAGATATATAAATTTCAAATGTAGATATAATTTAGCACCTACTTTTTTGTATATATGTACACATATGAAATTATATATTATTCATACTTTTATAGTAAGATAGAAGATCTCTGCTTAAATCTATTGTATTCAATTTAATATATTGTTAGTGATATTAATAAAACAAAGATGAATTAGACATGTTCCATTCTATCAAGAAGTATACCATTTTATTGGGAAAATAAAAATTGTCCCCAGCTTGGCAAGTCTGTACCTAAAAAGAATTTAATTTAATTTTTATATAGGGTATTATGACCTATTTGTGTGAAATTAACCTAAAATGTATCTCCATTTTTGGGGGAGTATTAAGCCACAAATTTGTCCTGGAAAAACAGTCCTCAGTTTATATTGCTTTCATATATGTATTCTGTCATGATACTGTCATGAGCTTGTCATTCAGTTGAGCATGGCTGTCACTGTGGGTATCTTCTCTGGGTATCCAATTCTTACCTGAAAAAAAGTGACACTGATTAAGATGAGGTATTTGTTCAACATTGCCAGTCATCTTCTTTCTTCTTAAACTTTCAGTCCCAACTCCAGGCCACTGTAGCCTCCCTGTCTTATGCAAGGAAGGGAGAAAAAAAAAGAATGAAAGAAAGAAAACCTGTGATAAATATTTATTACTTCATACGCAAACAAAAAAAGAAAACCTGAGAAACAATAACATTCCAGAGGCAAAGGCTCACAAAAGACTGACACATGATCATAAGATAGAAAAATAAGATAGATACTTCTTCTACCCTCATGCCACCACAATGCTAAATAACTTTTTTACATCAGTACCTTTTATGCAACATATCATGCCTGGCTATAAAGAAAAAAAATTCCAAGGCACACTAAATATCAAAACAACAAACAGAAAACTCACACAACATGAAGAAACAGAGCAATCATCAAAACCAGACATGGAAGGGATTTCGGAGTTAATCTGACAAGAAACATAAACAATTATGATTAATATGCTATCACATAAAGTATTACTTGTGGTATAAAAGGATATATGGGCAATGAAAGGAGAGAGATAGAAAGTCTAAGAAAGAGCCAATAAAAGAATGCTAGAGATCAAAAACACTGTAACAGAAATTAAGAATTCTTTTAATAGGCTGATCAGTGGTATGAACATGGCTAAAAACAGAACCTCTGAATTTGAAGATATCTCAAAAGAAAAGCACACCTGAAAATCAAAAGGTAAAAAGACCAATAAAAACCATATCCAGGAACTGTGGGACAACTACAAGAGGTGTAAAATGCATGTAAAGGAACTATCATCGAGAAGAAAAAGAGAAAGGTGAGAGGAGAAATATTTCATTACAATGACTGAACTTCTTCAAATTAATGTCAAACACCAGGAAGATCAGCGAACACACTTTGTAAAAACTACATTTACATGTATCATTTTCAAACCACAGAAAATTAGAGATAAAATCCTAAAAGAAGCCAAAGAGACAAAGATAAGAATTGCAATTGAACTTATTTTTAGAAATCATGCAGACAACAGAGTGGAATAAAATACTGAAAGTGTGGAGAGGGACAAACCTCCAACCTTGAGTGCTTTACCTTGTGAAATTACCCTTCAAAAATACAGAAGACATAAAAACTTCCTCAGACAAATGCAAATTGAGGGAATTTGCTGCCAGTGTACAGGATTTGCAAGAAAAGTTAAAATGAGTAATTTAGAGAGAGAGAAAATAGAATATAAGTTGATATCTGGGTCTACATAGAGAAAGGAAGAGCACTGAATAAAGAAAAGGTAAAATAAAAATTTTTATTATAAGTTACTCAAACTACCTGTAAGCTAGTATACTGTTATTTGCAAGTCAATTGGGCTAGTTGTAAAGACACATTTCAAATTCCAAGGCAATCACTAAAAAGTCTTTTAAAAAATATATAACTAGAGGAGTTGAGAAGATGGCAGAGTAGAGGAGGTCACTTTCCAGGACACTTCTTGGTCTAAAATCAAGAAAGCATGGTGCCTGTGGCATGTCTTGGTAGGGAAACATCAAAAAGCAAGGATAATGCTGGACTGACCCACAAAGTGTACTGCACAGTACTCTCATGTGGGAAAGAAGCCATATCTTTCTGGATTTCCCACAGAGAACAGAACAAGGAGCCTATCTTGAAGCCACATGGTGGGTGCTGAGTCCTGACAAACCCAAGCTGCATCTGAAAAACAGGCCTTACAAACCCACATGAAACATCATAGAGCATGCCTAAGAGGCCAGAAAACAATCAGATACAGAGTGTTTTACACAGGGGAATATAGACCATGGAAACCTACCCAGCTCTACCCTCCCTATTGAATTCAATGGCTCACAGACCAGTTAGGAAGGCCCCACCTGCCAGGAGCTTGAAAGTGTGGGGACAAGAGTGACTGAGTTTGGGGATGGAACCTTAGGGACCACAGGTAACAGGACACCAAAGATTGACTATTCTACCATATGAGTGGAACCCAGGGGAGATTCCTAGGATACAGTCTCAGAGCATGGACCAGCAGCTGCCAGGCCCTGGAGGTGTGCTGATTTAAAATCTTTACAACAATCATCATTCATTGAAGAACCTGGACCTACCTAGGCCTCAATCCTGTCTCCAAGAGGTCGTCTTATGGTATCTTCTCTCATAGAACACTCCAGCAACCCTCCCTGAGAGTGAAGCAGGCATCACACTCTACCTAACATGTCCAAGAAGGGAAGCTGAGAATATCTGAACTCTAACTGGCAAATGTTGAACAACTCAAAAAGAGAAAGGATTTGAAAGCCTACAGCCTATACTCTTAAACACATTGCAAAACTAAAGAAGAAATCGAAAGAAAGACATTTGGGAAAAGACAATGAACATATTTTCATTGACAATTTTTGATCACTGCAATGAAAAATGTTCTTTAACTTTCCACGGAGAACTTTATTTTTTCCCTTCAATTTAATTGTGAGCTGAATGGTTCATAGACACTTATACATATACATATTTGTCTCTTTTTTTCTCATTTATAGCAATCTTTGAAAGTAGTTATTTTGCATGGCTCAGTTATTGAGGGCTAGTATGTTTGATTAGTATATTGGGGGGGTTTCTTGTATTTTCCTCTCTCTCTCTCTCTCTTTCACTTCTCTGTTTCCTTTGATTCCCTTTATCTCTTCTTTTTCTGCTAAGAGCCAAAGTTTATTGTTCTTTTACTCTTCCTTTATTTTTTCACTTCTGTTTTCTCTCCTCCTCCTTCATAATCATTACACCCTACATCTCTTCTGTTCTCTCCCTGCTCACCTTTCAAAATTGTGAACATTTTGCAAACTTATTGTTTATACTATGGGCAATAGGTGATCGTATCATTTCTGTTTACTGTGACAATTATCATTGGAAATGTTATAGCAGTAACTATTTGGTTTAATGTTATATATAATTTACATGGGTTGTTGTTATTTGTCTCCTAAACTGTAAAGTATAACCTTCAGGGACATTGTGAGTTCACAGGGTAGAAACTGTACTGCCTCAGATCTATACTGTTAGATGGGTAGACACACAAACAACATGAAAAAGCAAGGACACAAACTGTACCAAACAAATTAAAGTACTTTAATAATGAAATCCAATGACACAATAGTGAAAGAAACATCAGAGAAGGAATTTAGAAAGTGCATAATTAAATTAATCTGTGAGGTAAAATACAATGAAAGAAACAAAATCAGAGAAAAAAAAACAGGAAATGAAAGATCAAGAGAGAGAGAGAGAGAGAGAGAGAGAGAGAGAGAGACTGATTCTCTAATAAAATCAAACAGAAATACTCAAAATGAAGTAATCAATACACTAAATTAAAAATCCAATGCTAAGTATCATTAGCAGACCAGACCATCTGGAAGATAGTTTCAGGCAATAAAGACAAAATATATAATCTTATAAATAAAGTTGACAATGAATAAAAGATGTTGAGAGATCAATAAGAGAACTTTCAAGAAATATGGGTTACCTGAAAAGACCAAAATTTAAGATTTACCAGGATAAAATGAAGCCTCAGAAATTAAAAAAAGAGTACACAATCTTTTCAATGAAAAAATATTAGAAAATTTCCCAAACCATGAAATGGAAATCAAATTCAAGAGGCTTATAGGATTCCAAATATACAAAACAACAATAGACCCATACCAAGACACATGATGAAAATGCCCAAGGATAGAATTTCAAAGTCTGTTAGAGAAAAATGACAAGTCACATTCAGAGGCAAACCAATTCAGATTTCATCTGATTTCTCAACCTAGACCCTAAAAGCTAGAACATCTTGAAATAAATATACCAATTTCTGAGAGAAAATGGATGTCAACCAAGAATACAGTACCCAGAAAAACTAAGCTTCGGGTTGGGTTTGATGATGGAATAAAAAAATTTGCATGATGAACAAAAGTTAAAAAGGATTCATAACTAGAAAGCCTGCACTAAAAAGCATACTCAATAAAATATTTCAAGAAGAAATAAAAAATAAAATTTAAAACCAGCAAAGGGAGGAACTACACTAGAAGAATAGTCAATTAAAGGAGAAACTAATTTAAATTAAAAACCAGAAATAAATCAAAATGACAGGAAATAAAAATCATTTCTCAATAATAACATTGAATTCAACTGGCCTAAACTCATCAATCAAAAGACATAGATTGACAGATTGAATTAAAAAACAAGACCCAACAATATGCTGTCTCCAAGAAACTTACCTTATAAACAAAGACATTCACAGACTGAAGATAAAAGGATGGGGAAAATTATCGTTCATGTGGATCTCATAAACAAGCAGGGGTTTCTAAACTCATATCAGATAAAGCAGACTTCAAGTCAAAGATAATCAGAAGGGACAAATAAGTACATTTCATACTGCTTAAGGTAATTATACAAAAACAAGAAATAAAAATGATAAATGTTATGCCTCAAACAATGGAGCATTTATGTATGTCAAACAAACCCTTCTCAATTTCAAGAATCAAATAGACCACAAAACAACAATACTGGGTGACTTTAACATGTGTCTCTCACCACTGCATAGATCTTCCAAACAAAAAATGAACACAGATGGTACAGAACTAAAAAATACAATTAATAATTAAGACTTAATAGACATATGTAGAATATTGCATCCATCAAGGGCTGAATATACTTTCTTCTCAGTAGCACAAGGATCATTTTCTAAAATAGGCCATATCTTAGGCCAAAAAGCAACTGTATAATCAAATACAAAAAAAAATATAGATAATACTTTGCATTCTATCAGCTTTTAATGAAATAAAGTTAGAAATCAATGATAAAATAAAAATCGAAGCTACTCTAATACCTGGAGACATGATTTACTGAACAATGGATAGTAGAAGAAATCAGGAGTGAAATAAAAAAAAATTAGAGCAATAGAACATATCAAAATCTCTGGGACATTATGAAAGTGGTTGCAAGAAGAAAGTTCATAGGAATGAACTCATTCACTAAACGAATAGAAAGTCACCAAAAAAGTCATTTAACATTTCATATCAAGGCCCCAGAAAAACAACAAATCAACCCCAAATCAGTAGATGACAGTAAATAGTTAATATCAGAGACAGAATCAATGAAACTGAAACTTAAAAAAAAATTCAATGAAATAATTGAAAAAAAATGCTAGTTCTTTGGAAAAATTAAATCAACAAACCCTTAGCCAAGCTAACCAAGAGAGAGGGAAAAACTCAAATTACTAAAATTTGTAAGAAAAAAGGAAATATCACCATGAACACTACTAAAATACTGACGATAATCAGAAACTATTTTGAAAATTTATCTTCCAATAAAATAGAAAATCTTGATGACATCAAAAAATTTATAGAGACATATGACCTGCCCAAATTGAGGACATAGAAAATCTAAACAGATCAGTGTCAAGCAATGAAATTAAAGATGTCATCAAACGTCTACCAACAAAGAAGAACCCAGGACTGGATGGATTTTCAGTGGAGTTCTACCAGACCTCAGAGAAGAACTAAAACCAGTCCTTCTCAAATTATTCTATGAAATACAAAAGAAGGGAACCCTTCCACAATCATTCTATGAAGCTAGTATCACCTGATACCAAAGACACATCAAGGAAAGAAAACTTCAGTCCAATATCTCTGATGAACATACATGTAAAAGTTCTTAATAAAATCCTGGCAAATCACATATAAAAACATATTAAAAGGTACTGCACCATGACCAGGTGGGGTTCATCGTAGAGAGGCAAAGTTGGTTCAACATATGGAAATCAATAAACATAATTCATCACATCATCAATAGACTTAAAGACAAGAATCACATGATTATCACAATAGATGCAGAAAAAGTAGTTGACAAAATATAGCATCCATTCATGTTCAAAACACTAGAAAAACTAGGGATAGTAGGAACATACTTCAATATTGTAAAAGCTATACATGTTAAATCCAAAGCCAACATCATTCTAAATGGAAAAAAAACCCAAAAAAACAAAAACATTCCCTCTAAAATCTGGAACAAGATAAGGATGTCCTCTTTCACCACTTCGATTCATCATGGTCCTTAAAACTCTAGCCAGAGTAATTAGGAAAATGAAAGAAATTAAAGGGATAAAAATAGAAAAAGAAGAGTTAAAACTATCTGTATTTGCTAATGACATGATCTTATATTTAGCAGACTTAACAAACTCCACCTGAAAACTTGTAGAACTCATACATGAATACAGAAAAGTAGCAGGACATAAAATTAATACCCATACATCAATTGTATTCCTAGATACCAATGATGAATAGGGTAAAAGAGAAATTAGGAAAACTATCCCATTCACAATAGCCTAAAAAAATACTTGGAAATCAAACTAACAAAAGAGGTAAAAGACCTCTACAATGAAAACTATAGAACATTAAACCCAAAGTAATTGAAGAGGAACCTAGAAAATTGAATGATCTCCCATGTTCTTACATAGGCAGATTTCATATTGTCAAAAAAGCACTACTACCAGAACAGCTATACAGATTTAATGAAATTTCTATTAAAATTCCAATGATTTTTATAAAATTTTCTGTTTCTTCATAGAAATAGAAAAAGCAGTCATGGAATTCATTTTGCAAAATAAGAGGCCCCGATAGCCAAAACAATCCATAGTGAGAAAAGCAAAGTAGGAGGGATCACAATATCAGGCCTTCAATTCTGCTACAGAGCTACAGAAACAAAAACAGCATAGTATTGGCACCAAAACAGACTTGAAGACCAATGGTACAGAACAGAAGACACAGAGATGAACCCACATAAACACAGCTATCTCATACTAGACAAAAGCACCAAAAACATACATTAGAGAAAAGATAGCCTCTTCTACAATGGTGTTAGGAAAACTGGAAATCCAAATGTAGTGGAATGGGATTTAACCCCTATCTCTCACCCTGCACAAAACTCAACTCAAAGTGTAGCAAGGAGTTAGGCATTATACCAGAAGTCCTGCACTTAGTATAAGAAAAAGTAGGCCCAACTCTCCATCATGCCTGCTAGGCAACCAACTTCCTCAACAAGACTCCTAAAGCACAAGAAGTAAAATCAAGAATCAATAAATGAGATGAAACCAAATTAAAAACTTCTTCACAGCAAAGGAAACAATGAAGAGCATGAAGAAAGTCAGCAGAATGGGAGAGAATCTTTGCCACCTGCACCTCAGATGTAGCGTTAATCTCAGGAATATATAAAAATTCAAAAAACTTAACACCAAAGAAACAAATAAGCCAATCAATAAAAAGGCAAAGGACTTAGACTAGCACTTCACCAAATAAGAAATATGATTAATCAATATATATGAAAAAATGTTCAACATCACTAAAAATTAGAGAAATGCAAATTAAAACTACACTGAGATTTCATCTCATTTCAGTCAGAATGGCAAAAATCAAGAATATAAGCAAATCTGCGGTTGTGGCTCAGTGGTAGAATGATTGCCTAGCACACGTGAGGCACTGGCAATCCCAGCACCACATTAAAAAACTAAACAAAATAAAAGTATTGTGTCCATCTACAACTGAAAATATTTTTTTAAAAATAATACAACAACAATAAATACTGACAAGAATGTAGGGAAAAGGTGCACTCATACATTGCTGGTGGGACTGAAAATTTGTGCAATCACCCTGGAAAGCAGTGTGAAGATTCCTCAGAAAACTTGGAATAGAACCACAATTTGACCTGGTTTATCACTCCTCAGTATTTATCCAAAGGAGTTAAAATTAGCACACTATAGTGATGTAGTCACATCAATTTTGTAGCAGCTAAGCTTTGGAGCCAACCTAGATACCCTTCAACAGATGAATAGAACAATCAATTAAATAAATAAAAAAATAAATAAAAAGAAAATGTGATACACACACACACACACAATGGAATATTACTAAGTCAAAAGCTGTGCCAGTCCAATGATTTTGTGACATTTTCTGGTAAATGGATGGATCTGGAAACTATCATGCTAAATTAAATAAGCTAATCCCAAGAAACCAAATGTCAAATGTTCTTTCTTATATGGGGATACTAACATACAACAAGGGGTTTGGGGAGAATAGAAGTTCAATGGACTAGATAAAGGGGCATGAAGCAAAGGGAGAGGATAGGAATAAGAAAAGGCCATGGAATGAATCTAATAAAACATTCCTATGTACATATATGAACATACTATGATGAATCTCCACATCATGTACAACCACAAGACTGGGATCTTACATATACTCTATGTTTATAAAAATATGTCAAAATATTCTACACTGTCATATATATTTGAAAAAAATAAAATTTAAATATATACATATATATCTGATATTCTAAGAAAGGTGAGATGATGGGATTATATAAAATGCTCAATTAAAATCACAAAAAGTGGGAAAAGGGTGGAAGACAAAAGAAGGAACCAAGAACAAGGGGAACAAGTAGGACAAAATAGCAAGTATGATGTTTCAATCCAACTATATCAATAAACACTTCAAGCATCAATATTCTACATGACCTATTAAAAGAGAATTGCCAGAGTGAATAAAAAAAAACAAACTATACATTGTTTATAAGAAACCCAGCATGAATATAACCATGCATACATATTAAAAGCAAGTGGAAAAATTATATCCTGCTAATACAAAAGAAAACAGGATTTGCTCTGTTAATTTCAAATGGATACAACTTCAAAGCAAGGAAATTTATCAGGGATAAAGAGGAACATGATAAAGGGGTCAATTCTTCAAAAAGACATGGCAATCCTCAATGCATATTGCTTACTAATAATGCATCAAGATACATAAGCCAGAAACTGATAAAGTGTAAGGAGAAGTAGTTGTTGATGGAGGCTTCAACAACTTCTACCAGATCCAGGAGGCAGAAAATCAGTGAGGACACAATTGAAATCAACACCATCAATTTACTGGATATATTTGGTATTTAAAGACTACTTAGAATAAGAATTTATATTCTTTTCAAGCCCACATAGGACACCCACCCAGATAAATCACATTATGGGCCATAAAACATACCTTAAGTGGAGAGCATACAATGTCTGCTCTCAAATCACAATATAATTAAACCAAAAAATAGTAACAGAAAGATAATTAGAAAATCTCCAAATATTTAGAGACTAAACAACATAATTCTAAATGAAACACAAAGCAAGGAATAAATGTCAAGAGACATTAACCAGGTGAAATGAAAACATCATAATTTCTGGGATACAGCAGAAATGCACTTAGAGGAAAATTTATAGTTTCAAGTGAATTTACTACAAAAGAAGCAAGTTATAATATCAATAATCTAATATTTTACCTAGGAAAATAGAAAATGAAGAACAAATTAAATATGAAGTAGAAAAAACTTAAATTATAAAATTTAGAGAAGAAATCAGTTAAATTCAGAACAGAAAATCAATAAAACCAAAGGCTGATTCTTTGAAAAGATTAATAAAATCAATAAAACTCTAATCAGGCTAACTAAAGGGAAAAAAAGGGAAGGAAGGAAGAACACAAATTGCTGGTATTAGAAATAAAAAAGAGAACATCATTATAGATTCAAAGGACATTAAAAGGATAATAAGGGCCTATATCAACAATGCTATTCACAGATTTAAAAACTTAGATGAAGTGGATAAATTCCTTGAAAGACACAATCTAAAAAAACTTACACAGAAAAAAAAGAAATACTAATAGACCTGTGTCTATTAAAGAAATTGAATCAATAATTTACAATCTTCAAAATTAGAAAGCAGGTGTTTTTACTCATAAATTCTACCAAACATTTAATTAAGAAATTATACCAAATTTATACTATATTTTTCAGAAGATAAAAGCAGAAAGAGGGAATAATTTCTAATTCATTTGATGAGACAAGCATCACCCTAATAACAAAACCATGCAAAGTCATTATAAGAAAACTATAATATCTTTTATAAACATAAATGTAAAAATTCTCACCAAAATTTTAGCTAATCAAATCCAACAAGATATAAAAATAATAATACATGGCAACTGAGTGGTAATTATCCCAGGTATATAAGATGAGTTCAAATTTAAATATCAAATAATCAATCACATCAATTGGCTAAAGAAGAAAAATCACATAATCATAACAATGTAGGTAGAAAAAGCATTTGACAAAAATGCAGAACTCACTTATTATATATTCAAAAGCAAATTATCAGTATACTAGGAATACAAAGGAGACTTCTTTGACTTGATAAATAATATATACAAAACTCCATTATCTAACATCATTCTTAATGATGAGAAACTAGAAGCTTTTTCACTGAGAAAAGGAACAAGGCGAAGATGCCCCTTCTTAGAACTTCTTTTCAATATCATACTAGTAGTCCTAACTAAGGCAAAAAGATAAGAAAACAACAGGATTTCTATGTAAAAGATTGAAATAATGGACACCCCCCACTCTCTGTGGAACCAATAATTAATTGCAGCAAGTTTTTAAGATTTAAGTTTAATAAACAAAAAATTAATTGCTTTTCTATGTACCAGTAGTGAGCAAGTGGAATTCAAATTTTAAAATGCAATACTATTTACATCAAAACCTTCAAAAATAAGATACTTTGATATAAATCTAACAAAATGTTTACAAGATTCCTGTAAAAAATATAAAACTCCTTGAAAGAAATGAAAAAAAAAGCTAAATAAATGGAGAAATGTCCCATGTTCACAAATAGGAGCACTCAATGTTTTCAGAATGGTCATATTCCCATTCTCATATGTAGCTTCCTGCTCCCCAGTTAAAATCTCAGCAAGTTATTTTGTAGATGTTGCCAAACTGATTCCAAAATTTTAATATGGAGGTAAAACATATAGAATACTAACAAAATAATGAAGCAAAGCAAAATTGGAGGATTGATACTACTATACAACTGTGAGACCTACTATAAAACTACAGTAATCAAGAAAATGTACTACTGGTGAAAAAAATATGCAAATAAATTACTGGGATACAGCAGAAATCCACTTAGTGGAAAATTTATAGTTTATACTATACATTATATAGTTTATACTATATATACATATATATTACTAGAGGTCCCCAAATAGACCCACATAAATATAGTCTACTTATTCTGACAAACGAGGAAAGACAATATAATGAAGAAAATATTTTTTTCAACAAATGGTACTAGAACTGGATAAATGCAAGCAAAAAATGAATCTTGGCACAGACTTTACACCCTTCATGAATATTAATTCAAAATGAATCACGAAGCTAAATGTAAAATGCAGCAGTATAAAATTCCTAGAAGATAGCATAAGAGGAAAATCTAGAGGACCTTCCATTTGGCTTGCATTTTTAGATATGATACCAAAAGCAGGATTTGTGAAAGAAAATTTTGATAATCTGGACTTCATTTAAATTAAAAATTTCTGCTCTGTAAAAGATGCTTCTGAGAAAGTGAAAAAAAATAACCACAAACTGGAGGACAATGTTTGCAAAAGAACTACCAGATAAAGGACTGTTCCCTTCAAATATACAAATGATTCTTAAAATTCAACTATTAAAAAAAAACCCAAATGACCCAATTTAAAAAAAAATAGACCAAAGACCTAAAAAAAACCTCACTGAAGAAAACATACAAATGGCAAATAAGCATATAAAAAGATGCTACACATTATATATCATCAGGAAAACACAAGTTAATAACAACAATGAGGTACCACTCCACATCTATTAGAATGAAGAAGAAATCCAGAATCCTGCCAGTGCTATAGGCTGTTGAGGATGTGGAGCAACAGCAACTCTTGTTCATTGCTGGATGAAATGCAAAATGTTATGACCACTTTTAAACAGCTTGGCAATTTCTTACAAAATATATTCTTATCATGTGATAAAAGCAATCACGCTTCTTAGTATTTACCTTAAGGAGCTGAAAAATTTAATAACCACAGAAAACATACACATGAGTATTTATAGTAGCTTTTCTATAATTGCCCAAACTTGGAAACAACCAAGATGTTACCTTCAATAGGTAAATGGATAAGGAAACTGTGATATATCCAGACCTTGAAATATTATTTACTACCGAAGAAATGAGCTATTATGCGTGGAAAGATGGAGAAAATTTAAATACATATTACTAAGTAAAACAAGCCAATCTGAAAAGGATATGACTATATTATTTTAATCATATGGTACTCTGGACGAAGCAAAACTAGGGAGACTGTTAGAAGATTAGTACAGCTATCAAGGATTAAAGGGAGGGAGGGATGAATCCTCAAGAACAGAGAATTTGTAGGGCTTGAAAATACTTTGCATAATATTATCACAGTCGATCCATGTCATTATTCATTTGTGTAATTCCATAGAACGTACAACACCAACAGTGAATCCTAACGTCAACTATGGAAATAGGGTGATAATGATATAGCTGATCCGTTACAATAAAATAACTCTCTGGAGGGGTGATGTTGATGATGGGTGTTATTACATGTGTGGGGAAGGGGCCATACAAGCTATCTCTGTACATTCCTCTTAATTTTGTGAGAAATCAAAACTGCTCCAAAAAGTAAGGTCCTAAAAAATTCAATGCCATCTACTTAGTAATTAAAAAATGATAATTAAATTGGAATGTTTTTAATGTCAAAAAGACACGTAGTGGGCTGGGGATGTGGCTCAAGCAGTAGCACGCTCACCTGGCATGCGTGCGGCCCGGGTTCCATCCTCAGCACCACATACAAACAAAGATGTTGTGTTCACCGAAAACTAAAAAATAAATACTGAAAAATTCTCTCTCTCTCTCTCTCTCTCTCTCTCTCTCTCTCTCTCTCTCTCTCTAAAAAAAAAGACATGTAGTAGGATTATATTATTCATTCAACCTATCTACAAATCTATCATATATACTTTATGTATCTATTATACAAAATAACATATAGCACATATTTCTACTATAAATGTTAATATATAGTAGACATCTTACATAGATGTGTAATTTCTCTCATAAAACTGCTAGTGTGCTGGAGACGGAGCAGGGGGACAAGGAGCAGTCATACATATGGCTATTGCTTTCAAGGAGTTTACAGGACATGAAGAGTTTGGAAGTAAATAGGCATAAATGACCATGACCAGAAAAAAATAAAGTATATGGAGATAAGAACCAAGAGAAATTAGTTCTGGTTAAAGGACTCATAGATAAGGCCACATTGTTTTTTTAAATTTAAATTGTACATTTTTAAGAATGAAAGATGAAAAATTGATAAATATGATAGGAAATAAGCACTAACCAGGACTGTTGTAGACAAACCGGGACACATAAGTCATCTTAGAGGGAAAGTCTTAAAGATGAGGTGGCATTTCATCTAAGAATTGAAAAATTGCTATAAACTGGATAAACAGAAATTGAGACAGAGCCAGATAGAAAAATATAGCACAAAATATGTCACAGACATGATTTTTTGAATACGGATGTTTTTTTGAAAATTGAAGAAGACAAAACCCCCACAAATATAAGTGCTATCTCAGTTAAGATTCTGGCAGGCATCAGTTGACCTAGTCAAACTGGGTAATTTAATAGCAAGGTTATTTGTAGAAGTGTATGATAGATAAGAAATACAAAAATAATATATCCAAAAGAGATCACAATTCAATCAGGTTTGATAAGGGAAAACTCCTTACTTTTCCTTCATTTTTCAAAAGTCTTTTTGCTAGGCAATCATAAGAATCATGTAGGTATATGGACATTTTAATCTGACTTCTTTCACTTTGTAATATGCATTTTAGGTTTCTCATATCTTTGCATGTCTAGAGAATAGCTCACCTATTTTATTGATGAATAATATTCTGTCGTATGGATATACCACACTTTATGTACGTAAGCGGATCACTTCCAGTTAGGGGCAATTATGAATAAAAGCTGCTATAAATATTCTGGGAAAGTTTTTGTTGGGCATATGTTTTTAAAACAAATGGGTAAATAAGAGCAAAACAGCTGAATTATATGAAGAGACCCTGTTTAGCTTTTTAGGAAACCACCAAATGATCTTTCTCAATGGCTACCATGTATTTCCTCCCTACCAGCAGTGGAATGAGCCTTTCTTTTGCTCTGGGACCTTGCCAGCAATTTGTATTGCCTGCCTTGGCGCTCCAGCCAATCTAAAAAGACCCACCTAGAGGTATATCAAATGAGCTGTGTTTCAGTATGCAATTTCTTAATGACAAATGATGTTGAGCATATTTCTAAATGCTTATCTGGAATTTACATCTTTTCTGGTGAGGTGTCTGTTCAGATAGTTTTTCCAATTTAAATTGAGTCATTGGTTTTCTTATTGCTGAGTTTGGGGAGTTCTTTGAATATTTTGGATTCAATTTTTTTATCAGATATGGTATTTGCAAATATTTTTCTCACAGCATATGGCTTGACTTTTCATTCTTTCATGGGGCAGTTTTTAATTTTATCAAAATCTAATCTATCAATTTTCTTTCATGGACAATACTTTTGGTGGTGGATCTATCAACTTATGGCCAAATCCAAGACAATAGACTTTTTTTCTGCTTTTTGATTAAAAAAATGGATTTAAAATTTACTTTCTGATTTTATATTTAGGTCTATTGACCTTGTGGCTAGAGTGGGGGTGTACTTCTGTTGAAAAGTCTATTCTTTCTCCATTGAATCTCTCTTTTGTTAGAGATTCGTTGATATATTTGTGTTGATCTATTTCTCTCTATTGTAATTAATTCTTCTTCTTCTCCTTCTCCTCCTCCTTCTTCACGTTCTACCTCTTTTCTCTATTCCCCCAACCCTGCTTTCTTTCACTTTGCTTTGTTGTTAATAGTTTCATAGTAAGTCTTGATATCAGATACTGTCAGTCCTTCATTTCATTTTTCTTCAGTATTGCATTGGCTATTCTGATCTTTTGTCTTTCCACATAAACTTTAGAATCAATTTGTTGACAATGCACAAAATGGCATGCTGAGATTTTGATTAGGATTGCATTAAGTCTATACTTCAAATTGGAAATAATGGACATCTTTACAACACTGGGTCTTCCAATCTATAAACACACACAATTTCTCTATTTAACTCTTTGATTTCGTTCAGAATATTGACTCATTAAACAACAACAATAATGTCCTCCAAGTATGACTCAGAAAACTATTAAAAGTCAAAAGTTTTTCTTAATTAGATGATAATGTGTACTTATTGGTGAAATACAGCTGGCTTTCTGATACTGGGAAAGAAACAATGACTTCTAATACCAACTTTTAAATGTTGTATTGGATATATCAACAACATCAGTAAGGCAAAAGGGAAAGAAAAAAATCACCC
>NW_026000109.1:1590433-1614267 GCF_001458135.2 Marmota marmota marmota | reverse complement strand
CATATTTTCTGTAATTTCTGTATTTTAAAATTCAATTTTTAAGCAATGCATAGAAAATAAAATCACATTGTGACTGGGGCATTCAAAATCGACAGTATTTTGCAGCAATTTGTTAAGTCTTCTTTTTTACCGGGGGCATTTTTAGTTAAAAAAAGTATTAAAATTCAAACCTCAAAGTTCTTGGTGGCAAAACCACCAAAGTGAATGGCTAAGGCATGTCCAAAAGACACACTGAACACATTTTTGGGTATATTGAAGGAAACCAGTCTTTGCTTATGTCTCCAAGAAGAATTACTTTTATTTGCAAGGAAGCAGGTAGTTGTGAAATATGAAGCACTTATATTTCTTACCTATTCTGTTGATCATTTGCTGTGCATGAAAATATAAAGGCTGAACAGGAGTTTTCACACTCAGTATTAATATTGTTGCATACTCAGCATGGGAGGAAAGAATTTTCTAGACAATTTATTTTTTTAAAGAGTAATCAAAATGTTTTAAGTCATACTAGTCTGACTATGATATAAGGTAAGTCCTTCTCAAGTGCTTTGCAGTGGCATGAGAGCATATCTAATTGAGTACTGAAAATAAAATGCCACTTTATCCCCAAATAAAATTTGGCCAATTATTTCTGATAGTTCCCCAAAGTGTGTTTCTCAAACCCAAAGCAACTCAGTGAGACCCTGTCTCTAAATAAAATGCAAAAAAAGTGCTGGGGATGTGACTCAGTGGTTAAGCTTTTCCTATAAAATAAGAAATTAGAAAGTTTGCCCTTTTTAACTATTTCTATTCATCACCAAACTGGTCTGTCTACACCCATCTTTCCCTTCCCTGCTCCAGCTCCCATGAACACCAGCTATTTGCAGCTTGTGAAGCAGTTCGATGAGGATAATCACTGCACCACTCATCACTGAGATTCCAGCATTCATATGAAGGGAGACGGGTTCTCAGAATGCCAGGCTATGATTAAGTTTTGGACAAAACTCGCAAGGATATAGTCTCCTTTTAGTACATTTAGCATGTATTACACTTTGACTCAGACAATAACTCTACCATTGCAAATAGTCTCATATTGATTCATCAGCCTTTCTCCATCCCTTTTTACTCAGAATTTCATCATGTACCTGAAATACTATTAATTCTCTTCACTCTTTTCTCCCTTCTGTTCCTCAAAATGGATACTCTATATTAATCTATTTTCTTACTCACTTATTCTTTCTTCTGCTTGCTTAAATATGTTGTCAAAATTTTCCAGTGACTTTCATTTCCATTATTGTGCATCTCTTTTTTTTTATTAGTTGTTCAAAACATTACAAAGCTCTTGACATATCATATTTCATACATTTGATTCAAGCGGATTATGAACTCCCATTTTTACCCTGTATACATATTGCAGAATCACATCGGTTACACATCCACTTTTTTACATACTGCCATACTAGTGTATGTTGTATTCTGCTGCCTTTCCTATCCTCTACTATCCCCCCTCCCCTCCCCTCCCCTCCGATCTTCTCTCTCTACCCCATTTACTGTAATTCATTTCTCTCTCTTGTTTTTTCCCCCTTTCCCCTCACTTCCTCTTATATGTAATTTTGTATAACAATGAGGGTCTCCTTCCATTTCCATGCAATTTCCCTTCTCTCTCCCTTTCCCTCCCCCCCTCATCCCTGTTTAATGGTGATCTTCTTCTCATGCTCTTCCTCCCTGCTCTGTTCTGTGCATTTCAACTGTAGGGTTATTTTAGCTTCTCTCCATATTTTTTTCATTTTATTGATATTATACATTTAGTAATATAATATTTTTATACCTTCCTTTAGTTTTTTCTTTGGCATAATTTCATTTAGTTTACTGAATATAATTTCAATGGCTGGTTTAAAGTCTTTGTCTAGTAAATCCAACACCTAGGTGTCCTCAAAAACAGTTTCAATGGACAACTTTTCTTTTCCCTCTTGTTCATTAGCCTTTGTCTCTCATTACTTTCCATGTCTTATAATTTTTTGTTGAAATTAGGACATTTAATATATTTCATGTGGCAACTCTGGAAGTCAGATTCCTCTCCTTCCCTGTAATTTATTGTTTTTCAGGTTAGTTGTTATTGATGTTGTTTAGGTAGTAACATTTCTGAAATAATTCTGCAAAGTTTGTATTCTTTCTCATATGTTAATACTAAAATCTCATTCACCTAATGATTGGACATAAATGTTCTTAAATACCTGCAAGGAATAAATCTCTTAGAGTTTGTTGAAAGGCTCTATGTCTCTTTTTTTTTCTTTTTCTTTCTCTTTGTGTGTGTGTGTGTGTGTGTGTGTGTGTGTGGTCATTTGGGTACATCTTTAACACTCAGCCAGGCAGTTGAAAACTTTATCTTAACCTTCATTTTCTTTTTGCACAGACCACTGGGGTTAGTCTGAGATGAAGGTTTCTCAGAATGGGGGAAATCCTGGGCATATGCACAACCCTATGCATATGCATGTGTTTCTAGATTCCCAAGAACAGGTATATCCTTTTAAAATCCTTTACAGACATCTCATTCTGCAGATTTTCCTTTTAACTTTCATGATTATACAATTTTTTTTCAACTGTTGCCCACTGCTTCAGGTAGTTGTGATATTAATGGCCTCCTCTGTTATTTGGCAAACAGCCCCAATAGAAAGATTATTAGGCAAGCTTTACTTCAGATCAAATAAATAAGGGCTTGTGAGCAGGGTATTCCATTGAATCACCACACATGTCAAATAATGTCAAGTCTCTGGGATTGGGACTTTGAAGGAGCTTCAGTGCCATTCTACCCTATTCAGTGATTTCCAGATAGCTGTTGTTGTTGTTGTTGTTGTTGTTTACAATAATTGGGGCTCTGGAGTTTTCAAGGCTATCAGGAAACTGACACATGAAAGATAGAAAAAGAATGATCTAAAATCCTTAAAGCTCATTTGTTGTTGTTGTTGTTGTTGTTTTGTTTTGTTGTGTTTTACAGATATGCAGCTGTTTTTCCTGAATAATTCCCCCTGGAAATCTAGAAATCTTTGGTTAATTCTCAGAGTTCTGAGAGTGGATTCTGAAGGTCTTACTATTGTTCTTATTGCTTTCATGGATGAGATAATTTTTCAAAGGTCTTTACCCCATTGTTTTCCCTTAGGTATCACTTGGTTGTTATTTTAGTTTTAATTTAATTTTTGCTGTAGATTTTGTAAACTTTGGTATCAGAATCTTGTTCAAGTTTAAAGTCAGAAATTTGATAAAGTCATTCTTGAGAATGCAAAAATGAAGGGCTGCCTCATACAGGTGGACACTCTACTTCCCAAACATGCTTTTTGAACTATATAGATATATTAGCCTACCATATGTAGTTTGAAAACCCATTGTGATCCAAAGTTGACTCATCAACATGTTGTTCTCAGGTTGTGCAAACTTAACTAAATTATTCATGATACATAAAACCATCTTTTAATAAAAGTTCCTTAATTCTGCTACTGATAAAACTATTGGACCTATTTTCTTTCAGTAATACAGAAACTGGCTTCTCTAATGACAACAATATTTCTACAATTGGGGGAATATTAAAAAAATTAAAAATTTCTCAAGCAATTCATTGATGTTGTCCTTTTTTTTTTTTAATGGACCATCTTCCTCAGGTTCCAAGAGAAAACTCAGCTAAGTTTTGAATGTTTGATTCTCATTGAAAGCACTGAATCCCATATTGTGGAGTGCAATACACACAGGAGAAAGGAAGTAAAGAGCACAGACCCTGAAGTTGGGCTGCCTTTAGCTGAATGCTGGCTCCTCTACTGTGGAGTCTTGTCTTTGGGAAAGTTTCCATCTTTCCCAACTCAGCCTGTCTTCCATGCTCCTGTTGGCTGCTTCTCTTCCTGCAAAGCTTCCAGCAGAAAGCCAGGTCAGTCCATGAGATCACTTCATTTGTTTCTATTCTGGTGGATAAGTCCTGCGGTGCCCGTTATCTAACGACTGGAGACAGAAATTTTATAAATTCTCTCCAGTATTCTAGTTGTTTACATCAAAAGGGCAAGTTCAGAACCAGTTATCTGTCATGGTTATTTTCAAATTATCATATCCTCTTAAACTTTGCTAGTGCAAATCCCTTCAAATGGTCACTGTGTTTCTTTGAATTGCACCCATTATCCCTTTCAAAGTAAAACGCACTCACAGGGCAATCACAAGGATATAGCTTAATCATTTGAATTTTGTCAACATTTTTTGTATTGTTGAATTTTGATTGGAATATGACATTACATCCAATTTTTGGATCTTGTGATTCTTTGCCCATATACATACTCAACCTGGTGAATGTTCAATATGGCATGTGAAAAGGAGTATCACTTCTTATTTTGGTGAAAAAATATGTTTGATATCTATCCATGAGATAAACATTATTACCATTTTTAGATCTTCCATATTCTTATCTATTTTCATATCCACTTTATTTCTCTGTAAACTGAGGAGTGAGTGCTAAGTTCTCTATTTCATGTATAATGTCCATGTTTTATTATGGTTATTTTGTGCTATTAAGAAGATAAGCATCCAAAATTGATATGGTCACATTTATTAACAGTAAACTTTAGCATTATGAAGTGTCCATTTTTTCTAATTTAGTACTTTCATCTAGTTTAATATGAAGTTATTATAAATTCTAACTGGTCAGTTGTTAAGATAACAATCCTTTATTATTTATATTTCTGCTTTTTACCGTCTGCTGTTAGTACATTGAGATGAGTTTCTTAAATAAACAGCACTTGTCTGTATTCTAACTTTTTGATATCTATTTGTTTAAATGTGTCTGTTTCTTGTCTGCATCTCTCCTTCTCAGTACCATCCAGTCCTCAAAAACATCCCTCTCTTGAATGTTTCCTTCTTCTCCAGAGGCGATAACATCCCAAGACTAGCACTTTTGGTTTCATTCATTTCCAAACCCCTTTCATTTGATTCCCAGTAACTGTGCTCTGATCTACAGGTTTGAAGCTCTAGTTTTTCAATTAGGGTGGAGTCAGTGGATATAACCTGTTTTCTACCAATGTTGGACCCAGGCATTCCCTTCTCTCTATAGTTTCCATGTACTGTTCCACTCTTAAGTGGATTCTAGAGACAACTTTTCTGGTCTTGACTATTTATTGCCCCATTACTATGCCTACTAGAGTTCTGGGTAATCTGTGTACTCTAGTTATGCAGCTATGGTACATGGATGATATCTATTTTATTGTATTGTTTCTTTTTTGTTTGTAAGAAGTTATATGGAAACTGAAACTCGGTGAATTCCAATAACCTGTGGAAAATTGGAAGTCTCCTGATATTTTTTCATCTGTACTTTTCTGGTACACTTCGTTGATTTTTTTTTTATTCATCAACATTTCTAAATCAGTTTAAATGTGTTTCTTTTATAGAGCATACAATTTGAAGAAATGTCTGTGTTCCCAAGTTTATGGCAGCACTTTTAACAACAGCCATAACGTGTAATCAATCTAAGTGCACCATGATGGATGAATAGATAAAGAAAATGTACTATATATACAATGGACTATGGCTCAAGCATAAAAGAGAGAAATCCTGCCATTTCTAAGAACATAGATGAACTTGAAGGACATTATGCTAATGTCACAAAGAAAGACAAACACCATATCACATAATTCACATGTGGAACTGAAAATAATTCTCATAGAAGCAGTAAACACAACAGCAGTAACCAAAGATTGGAAGGGTAGAGAGAAGAAAAAGATGGGAGATGGCTGTCAATGGGTTCAAATAACAATTAGGAAGGATAGTTATGGGGTAGTTATAGTTGATAGTAAGGTATGGTACATCTCAAAATTCAGGAAGACAGGATTTTAATGCTTCCACCATAGAGAAATGATAAAGAAGACAGATATTCTTGATTTAATCATTACATAACATGTACATGTATCAAAATATCACTTTCCACCCCACACATTTTTACATTATTTTCTGTCAATTAGCAATAAAAATTTTAAAAATTCGACAGTTTTGTCTAAATGCTCAAGAAATTTTTAAAAGCATTTCAATGGTTTGAGTAGGATATATCTTAATGTTGACAAAATTCAAAGTTGTTTTTATCATTATCTAGAATGGTATATGATTTTTTACCCTATTTCTTATTGTTTCTTCAATACATGTTCTTTTCTAGAGTTTTCTGTGGGGTTTTGTTAATTAACTTTATACACAGTTCAGAACTTGTAACTTTCCTCCCTCTCCTAGTTTTGCCAGCAATAGAGTTTGTTATTTTGTTATTTTTATTATTCATTATTAGTTGCTTGTATTATTCAGGATGATCTTAGCTACTCTCAGACACTAACCCCAAATTTCAGTTGCCTAACAATAATAATTTTCTTTCTTGCCCAAGTAAAAGTCTAATTTAAGAGTTCTTGTTGATTGGTGTCCTTCATCAATTGTTCCTGATAACTAAGTGATTGATGCTGCTTCTTTTTTTCATTGGTCCTTCACAGTTATACAAGACAACAAAATTCATTTTGATAAAATTATATAAGAATGGAACATATCTTATTCAAATGAGGACCCCATGCTTCTGGGTGGGTGTGATGGTGAGATTTACTCAGATATTTTCATATGTGTACATGGGAAAATTATATTTGATTTATTCTACTGTCTTTCTTATTCCTAGTTCCCCTTCCTTCCTTTCATTCCTCTTTGTCTAATCCCCTGAACTTCTCTTTTCCCCCTATCCCTTTACAATGGTTTAGTTTTCACATATCAGTGAAAACATTTGACCTTTGTTTTGGGGGGATTGGCTTATTTCACTTAGCATGACAGTCTCCAGATCCATCCACTTACTGGCAAATGTTATAAAATCATTCTTCTTTATGGCTGAGTAATATTCAATTGTGTATATGTACAACAATTTTTTATACACTCATCTGTTGATGGGCATCTAGTTTAGTTCCATAGCTTAACTATTGTCAATTGTGCTTCTATAAACATTGATGTGGCTGCATCACTGTAGTATCTTGAATTTAAATCCTTTGGATATATGCTGTGGAGTGGAATAACTGGGTCAAATAGTGGTTCCATTCCTAGTTCTTTTAGGAATCTCAAAAATTGTGCTTTCTTTCTCAATAGTGCTTTCCAGATTGGTTGTACCAATATGTAGTCCCACCAACAATGTATGAGAGTTGATGTTGAACATTTTTTCATGTATTTGTTGACCATTCATATTTCTTCTTTTGAGAAGGATCTGTTCAGTTCCTTTGCTCATTTACTGATTGGGTTATTTGTGGGGTTTTGTTTGTTTTTTTGTTTGTATTTGGTGTTAATCTTTTCGAGTTATTTGTATATTTTGGAAACTAATATCCTATCTATCTATGGTGCAGGTGGCAAAGAGTTCCTCACATTCTGTAGGTTCTCTCTTCATGCACTTGGTTGATTCTTTTGCTATGAAGAAGCTTTTTAGTTTGATGCCATCCCATTTATTGATTTTTATTTTATTTATTATGCTTTAAGAAAGTCAGTTCCTGAGCCAATATGTTGAAGTGTTGTGCCTACATTTCCTTCTAGTTTGTGCAGGGTTTCTGTTCTAATTCCTAGGTTTTTGATCCACTTAGAGTTGATTTTTGTGCAGGGAGATAGAGGTTACTTTCATTCTATTAATGTGGATTTCCAATTTTCCAAGTACAATTTCTTTAAGAGGCTAATCTTTTCTACAATGTATGTTTTGATACCTTTGTCTACTACGAGGTAACTAACTGTATTTATGTGAGTTTTTCCTCTGTGTATTCTATTTTGTTCCATTGGTCTTACTTCTTTTAGTGCCAATATCATGCTGTTTTTGTTACTATACCTCTATAGTATTGATGCTTCTTCTATATTGTTGTTTTACAAGGCTGGAATGCAAGAGTTTTCTATGTTCATCTAGCAGGAAAAAAAATTAGAAAAAAATAAAGGAAAAATTCCCATTTTTAACCATCTTCACCCCAAATTGATACACATTCACTTCTGCTTGCAACTTTAGGTGAACACTATTCACATGGTTTATCTAAACATGAAGCAGAGGGCTGTTCAGACAGTCCATGTTGGCGAGCTGGTTCTGTGAAATAATTCTAAACAATGGAAACACACATATTCAATGGGTAGTCTACTATCTGTTACGGTTCCCTTTATTTTTCTATATGATCCTAAGGAGAAGCAGAAAGATTCAGAACAATTTACTACAAAGGATATCCTCAGAATAATTTTTAATAGAAACAAATATAAGTAAGGCATCTTTCTTTTAAATATTCCTTGAAATATTAGTGGTTTGTTGTTTTGTTTCTACTATTAATCTATTTTCTTATCATGGGGAACTCAACTGGCATGTTGCTTTTGTTCCACAAATGGTGTACCATGCTACAGAGAATTCACAGAGAACTCAATGATCACTGTGGTTTTAAAGTATGAATATATAATTATGTGGGAACAAGCTAAGCATTAGCAACTAGTGTTGAAAACTTCTTTTAAAAATATCTACTGGTGGGGCTGGGAATTTAGCTCAGTTGGTAAGAGTGTTTGTCTTGAATGCACAAGGTCCTGGGTTCAATCGCTAGCACTACCATATCTATTGCATAGGCAGAAGGGCTGTAGAAAAAATATGGATTAATAGTCCCTCTAAGGTCTTTGGTTGTGGCTAAATAATCATGGAAATCTATCCTAGACATCTTCTGTATAACCTGATACATTTTTTTACCCTTCTTAACTCCTTATCATGGGATACTCTCCTTTAAGAACTGCATCACCATGCAATTGGCTTCCAAAGCGCTTTCCCCAAAAGGGATTGGAGAATACAAGGGGAGGGATGTTGAGAGATTTATTTCTTCTAACTCCTTCTATGCTTACCCATGGATTTCCAGTATCTTATCACCTATACTTCATGCCACTGCTCCCAGAATGCAGCTTTTTCTCATGACTGTCCTCACTAGGTTCTGATTTTAGCTCTTTCTTCTTACCCCTTCAAGACCAGTTTGCTTTGTTGGTTCACTTAATCTTGCCCACATCTTAGTGACAGTCTCATTTATAAATAAGTCTTTGTTTCTTTTGCTCTTATTATTCCATCTGTTTTCTATAACAACCCTAATGGGTAAAGCATGGATATTAGGAATTATCTCTGAAAACAGAATTACTGGATGAAATCACTTACACATTAAGTGAGTGAATGAATTGTAACATTACTGGGGAGAAATGGGACCACAGTGATGCACTCAGGTTATCACCGAAGGCAAAACTGATGGAGTAAAACAAATAATAAAGAAAAAATTATTGGAAAATATAGTAATAAATTGCATTAGAACCATTCAATGATTTCCCATGGAAAGTTGCCTCACAAAGGAATCTCAAATGTAGCGCCCCCTTGCCCGCAAGGAAGACGCAACACTCAGGAATCTTCTTTCAGCAGTTTATTCAGGCCCCTGACAGTTCTTCTCCTCAGTTCTCTTTCTCTTCAGTTCTCTCTCTCGGATGCCCCTCCCAGCCTTAATAAAGCATCTCAAGCCCCAATGCAAAGCAGCCACGTGGAGCTTTCTCATAGAGTGATGAAAAGTCATGTGCCAACTCTCCCAAACAAGGAGTTGTTTATCACAGACCACAGCAGAGCCAGCGCCATCTTGTAATGGCGACCATAATTTGCATAAACGGCAGAAACGGCTCACCACAGTTCCCCCTTTTTGTTTTCTTAAAACAATACAGGCGAGAGTAGAGGTCCTATCCCACTGTGCAGAAGTGGCTGCAATGTATGGTTCAGTCCTAAGGAGGGCCCTTCCCTAGACCTGGTCCCATATCAGCCGACGCCTTTTTTCGTGGGGCGGGGAGTGAACGCGTCTAACCCGCATGCAATAGGACATGCTCTCCTTGAGGTCCATGTCAAGGATCACTCAAGTGCAGTGCTTTGCCTCGCATCCTGTATCGTGGCGATGGTGGACGAAGGGGGATAACTGAGGTTGAACTGTGGCTGTTTATAACGACAAACAAGTTGACAGCACCCTGAAAGAAAGGCACGGACTTTAAGATGATAGAAAAGCACTAGTGTGGAAACCCATCTGCGTGCAATGGCAGTAAAACCGGCAGAGTGCAAGGGCTTTCCAACACTAAGAGAATAGCAAGGAAGGTCATGTCGATCCCAGTGCAATGTTATAATAACTTGGGGTGCAACGACCATGACAAAGGTTTACTGTTTAAGATGCGCAAGCCAGACTTGAGGCGAGTTGCCATTTTCTAAGGCTGCAAGAGCTTGTATGATCATAGCCTTATCATGAGCACTGCGGGCCTTAAGGCGACAGAGAAACCACAAACAGAGGAACATACCGAAGCAACACATTGCACCAAAAATGCCTACCCCCACCCACTCTTTGAAGAAGGAAAAAGCAGAAGATATCCAATCGGTGAATTGACCCAAAGTCACTGGATCGACACGGGTACTGTTCAAGACAGCTATCTGGGTCAGTTGAGACTGGATCATGTCCTCCGCTGCCATGGACCAATTTCCAGCCAAATATTCGCCAATGATGCGGGAGGCATTCCTGGAATCATTAAATCTGACAGAGGTTATGCATAAATGTGCACGTTGGTCAACACAACCCAAAAGCACCAAGTCAGCCAATTCTTCTACCTGAGCTTGGAGTAAATCTATTCTTTGGTTGGCAGCTAAAATCCCTGACAAAATATGTTGATTAATTGTATTTTGGGATTCAAGTATGGTGGAAGTTTGTTGAACAACTTGATTAATGGTGGCAGCAGTTTGTACTTGACTGGCCATGGCCACTCCGGCCGTAACCGCTGCAGCAGCAGACACTGCCACAGCTGTCACTATAGCTGCTGTAATTCCAAAATCCCTGCGGACTCTAAGTAGTTCAACAATGGGGAATTTATCTGGGTCCGCAGTGACTGGGATTGGGACAAAAGTTGGAATTTTCATAACCACTGCCGTGGTCCAGGAGCCATTCCAACACTCAGACAAATAGCAGGTAATATTAGAACAGTCAAGCATCCCCGACGAGGTGTCATTAGCCAAAAGGAACAAGAACGGGGATTGGACGCAGACCATTGCAGGGGGTAATGTGGCATTATATAGCAAAGAGTTGAATGAAACAGATGTAAGTCTATTACCTCGTTCATTCTCCTTAACAGTGCCAGAAACATTAGCCAGCCAGCTTTTGACTCCCAGCAATTGAGCCAATGCAGAAATATCAGCTGAAGCCCCCTTCTCATTAGAAATCAGCCATTGAAACCAGGACCAACCTACTCCTGTAGAGGAGTTGGCACTGTTATTAAAGTTATAAACATACCTCTTAAGAGAGGGGGAAGAGGAGAAACCTTTAGCAACTTGATGTTTCTCCCAAGAATGATCCTGACAAGGCGTAAATGTTGGGGGGAAACCAAGATTAGGAGTACAGTAAGGGGAGGCCTTGAAATGAGTGGCATTGTAAGTACTATTAGAAGAAGGAGGCACTGGGATTAGTACCTTGGAGATAATAGCCAAGGTAGTTATGTTTAAAGCAGAGCTATTTGCGGGGGTCCCTGAACCTGATTGCTCCCCTGAAACTACTTGGCTCAGTACAGCACTGATAGTGTTCCCTGAGACCTGACTGGACCGCAATGGGTCCTCCCAGTTAGTCAAATTTTTGGTCTTAAGGTTAATGCAATTAGCGTTTCCAAGGCTGAAACAAAACACTCCTGTGAGATTAACTTGAGATTGATTAAAAATGCTCTCCATGTCCCCTCTAGGAGAGGCACAGGGAGCAGACATCTCACATGAGGTAGAGAAAAGAGTGGGGAGGACACTAGAATTACTATGAACCGGCATCGGCATTGGCCAAGCCCGTGCCACTGCCCACCACTGCATTGGTGTCGTCTGTGCCATCGGCACCAGCACCAGAACCAGAGCACGTAGCAGAGTGAAGATCCTCATCACGGGATTGCTGTGGTATCTCTTGTTGCTGGTCGGTTGATGTCAAGACTCTTCTTGTCAGGCGTTCAGGGACCCACAACGGTTCCGTGCGATCCTGGGGAAAAACACATACAGATCCTCGTGCCCATGTCAGCACGGGGTCGGGGCCGTTCCATTGGCCCGTAAGAACATCCTTCCACTTAACATAGCCAATTACAGAAGGCTGAGGAGACACATGTCTATCGGCCGCAGAGCGACCATGAATATCCAAATTCAAAAAATTAATGGTAAAGAGAGCCAAGGATAGGCGTTCTTTAGGAGTGTGTTCAGCTCCTATTCCCCCTTTTTGTTTTTGTAAAGTTTCCTTTAAGGTGCGATGAGCACGCTCAACAATGCCTTGTCCTTGAGGATTGTAAGGCAGACCATGAGTAAGTTGCACTCCCATGGTAGAACAAAAGGATGTAAATTGTCTTCCAGTATAAGCAGGTCCATTATCAGTCTTAAGGGATGCAGGAGCACCCCATGCTGCCCATGCTTCTAGGCAATGAGTGATAACATTACGTGCCTTTTCTCCCGATAAAGCAGAAGCATGAATAACTCCAGAGCACGTATCAACAGAAACATGTACATACTTGAGGTTACCAAAGTCAGGTATGTGTGTCACATCCATTTGCCAGACAACCAATGGCTTCAATCCCCGTGGATTCACTCCATAAGTAGGGGGATGAAGAAATGTGACACAATGGGGACATTGTAATACTATCTGACGAGCATCCGCTCTTGAAATGGAAAAACGCCTGCGCAGCGTTAAAGCATTAACATGGAAATTCTGGTGAAATAATTTAGCCCCCTCTAAGGAGGAAGCCAAGCATATCAACTGACCTCTAGTGGCTGAGTCCGCACAGGCATTACCCTGTGATAACGGACCAGGAAGAGAGGTATGAGCCCGGATGTGCATTGGATAAAAAGGAGCAGTGCGGCTACAGATAAGCTGTTGAAGCTGATTAAAGTAAGCAGATACATTATGGACATTACTAATAGCTCCCACGGCCTCCAGGACTTTTAGTGCTTGTACCACATAGATGGAGTCCGAAATAAGATTAAAAGGAAAAGAACACTGTTTAAAAACCTCAATAACAATTTGCAGTTCCACCCATTGTGGATTTCCAGGAGCAAATTGATGCTGAACAGGGGGAGAATCATTAATTACATAAGCTCCCATTCCAGACTTGGAACCATCAGTAAAAATATTAACAGCCCCCGGAATTGGATTGGGTGAAGTTACCTTAGGGAAAATGATGGGATGTTCTTTAACAAAATGGAGTAATGGATGGGAAGGGTAATGATTATCAATATCCCCTTGAAACGAGCAACATAGAATAGCCCAGTTGTCTAGAGTAGCACACAAAACATTAAGTTGAGCTTTAGTATAGGGTATAATAAGAGAAGAAGGTGATTGTCCGAAAAATTGAATGCTTTGTTGAATCCCTTTAAGTGCTAACGCTGCAACAGCATCAGGATAGTATTCTAAGGATTTTCCTGGGGATATATGTGGGTGGATCCATAGTAAAGGCCCATCTTGCCACAGTACTCCAGTAGGCTGCCGCATAGTGGCAAGCACACATAACTGGAAAGGTTTATTACTCTGGAGCCTGTATAAAGTAGCATGTTGTATAGCATCTTCTACTGTTATAAGGGCCGCTCTAGCCTCTTTGGTGAGGCTACGAGGAGAAGCAAGATCTGGATCACCCTTAAGGGTAGCATACAAAGGCTGGAGCACACTATTAGGAATCTGTAAATATCCCCTTATCCAATTAATATCTCCCAGCAGTTTTTGAAAATCATTTAAAGTTTGGAGATCTTGAGTCCTTATGGTGATTTTCTGTGGTTTTAATTTGTCATGCCCAATTATCGCTCCCAAATACTCAATAGAATTTCCTGTTTGAACCTTTTCAGGTGCAATATGTAGCCCATATTGAGCTAACAGCTTTACTAATTCTTTATAGGCCTCATTAACTGTCTGCTCTAACTTAGCTGCCAATAACACATCATCCATATAATGAATGATCTTGATGGAGGAATACTTATGTCTGAGAGGTGCGAGTGCCTTCCCCACATACATCTGGCACATCGTGGGACTATTAGCCATTCCCTGCGGCAACACTACCCACTCAAACCTTAGATCTGGTTCCTCGTGGTTACACGAGGGAAGGGTGAAGGCAAAACGCTGTGAGTCTTTAGGATGCAAAGGAATAGAAAAGAAACAGTCTTTAATGTCAATAGCAATAATATGCCAGCCCTGAGGAACAGAGGATAGCAAAGGCAGCCCTCTTTGAATGGGCCCCATAAGTTGCATTTGAGCATTAACTGCTCGTAAATCATGCAGTAGGCGCCACTTTCCTGATTTTTTCTTAATAACAAATATGGGAGTATTCCATGGAGAAGTAGAAGGTTGGATGTGACCCAAGTCAAGTTGTTCTTTGACTAGATCATGGGCTGCTGCCAATTTAACCGAGGGAAGAGGCCACTGAGGCACCCAAACAGGCTCCTCGGTGAGCCATGTTATGGGTATTTGAGCCACAGTGGCCCCTAGGAAAAACCCAGACCAAATCTGTTAAGCTTTTGATGACCTTGCACAGGATGTCTACGCCCCTGTAGGTGTTTACCTAGTCCTAGACCTGGCCTATACCCCATATTTTGCATAATCTGTTGAGACACTGGGGAATAGTCATTACTAAGAGTGAACCCCATGTCTGTCATCAGATCACGGCCCCATAAAGAGATAGGTAAATCAAGTACATAAGGCTGAAAGGTGCCATTGTGTCCTTCTGGGTCCTTCCAAGATAGATGTCTACAGCTGATTTGAGGGGCTTGGGCATATCCAAGTCCTCTCAGGGATTGATCAGAAGTCTGCATTGGCCATCCCTTAGACCAGTCCTTAAGGGCTATGATACTACGGTCTGCTCCTGTATCCAGCAATCCCACAATAGATTTACCTTCTATGCTTAATTCCAAAGTGGGGCGATTGCTCATATCTAGTGACAAATAGGCACAATCCCCTCCAGTGGTACCAGCAGGGAAGTGATTATGTAAGCTAGGCAAAATTAGTAATTGAGCAATCCGATCCCCTGGGGAGATAGACACAATGCCCTTTGGAGCCTCCACCATAACCTTTACTGCCCCTACAGTATCAGGGCTAATGACTCCGGGAAAGACATGAAGACCTTGTAAGATAGAGGATGCACGTCCAATTAGCAAACCTACAGTGCCAGGTGGTAAAGGCCCTTTGAACTCAGTTTCCACCAATTGGACTCCCATCTTAGGTGTTAATACGAGTCTGGAGGTGGAACAGAGGTCCAATCCCGCGGCACCTGTAGTGGCTCTCCGCGTCTCATGGGATGGCGCAGAGATGGCCATGTCTCGGGTTCGGGTGTGACATTCTCCACTGCCCCATATATTTGTGGGCCCTGGGGTCGGGGGCCCCTTCGGCCGTTTTTTGGCCCAGCTGAAATAGGCTGTCCATGGATGTCCTTCACTGATCTACACTCTCTTGCCCAATGCTTCCCCTTTTTACATTTAGGACACAGCCCCGGTTGACGAAGGCCATTGGAAGGGCCACCGTGAGGGGGTCCAGTAAAATTGTCTTTTTTGGGACATTCACGTCTGAAATGACCGGGTTGACCACAATGGAAGCATATTCCGGCACCAGGACTGCCCCCTTTTGCAATCCGAAGGACAGCAGCTGCAAGACCTGCGTTAGTTAAAGGTCCTCCAATCTCTCTACACACTTTCATCCATGCTTCTATGCCCTTATTTTTATAAGGAGTGATTGCCGCTTTACATTCCTTGGTGCATTGCTCAAAGACCAATTGCTTGATAAGGGGCATGGCTCTATCAGGATCCCCAAAAATCTTTCCAGCGGCATCCACCATTCTTGCTACAAAATCTGAAAAGGGTTCTGTAGGGCCTTGTAGAATCTTGGTCAAATTACCAGACACCTCTCCTCTATTTGGAAGCGACTTCCATGCCCGAATGCAAATGTTGTTAATTTGATCATATACCTCAAGAGGAAATCCTGTCTGTTGATTTGCAAATCTACCCTGCCCCAAAAGCATATCCTTGTCCCAATGGGGGTGTCCCGCCGCATGGTTTTGGGCGGCCTGCTCTATTGCGCCCTCTAGCATAAATGCTCTCCAGTCCAAATATTTACCCGGGGAAACACAAGCCCGAACAAGGCTAGCCCAATCAGAGGGAGTCATGCAGTATCTAGACAGACTCTCCACCTGAGTTAGTGTGAAGGCGGCATCCACCCCATAAGTGCGCACAGACTCCGCCAGGGTCTTCACAATTTTAAAATCTAAGGGTTCATGGAATCTTCCCCTATTGTCATCCTGAAAAACTGGATAAGCAAGACCCATCTCAGCGTTAACAGCCCTCCATGTTTGGGCATGGAAAGCTCTCCCCGAAACACCTCCACCATACGGCGGTGGATCCGGGGGATCGCTTTTCTTGAGCCCCTGTTTATTTCTGTTCCCTTCTCCTATAGCTAAACTCTCTAGCTGACGAGACAGCCTCCCGAGCTCTTCCTCCTCATCCTCCTCTTCCTCTGACCCACTTTCACATGGGGGTGTGCGCAGCATACTGAGATCTGGATACAATCGTCTCCTCCCCTGTTTCACGCTCCGCACACTCCCATCCTTCTGAGATACCTCACTTCCTGCCGTCTCCGATTTCTCCTCATGTAATTGCTCTAGAACTTCTTGTCCTTTTGTAAGTGCCTCCTGACATCTGCCATCTGTAAGGCAACTACGGACCATTTTCCAAAGGGGTATCACCCCACCCTCTAATATGCCCTGCTCAGAAGCAAAGTCAAGATCTTTGCCTAATTTATCCCAACTAGGTACAGTAAGGCTGCCCGAAAATGCAAACCACGGTGCAGCGATATCTACCTTCTGTAAAAATCTCTGTAAAGTACTATGTTTCACTTCCAGACCTTTAGAACGTAACAGGCCATCTAGGGCCAGAAGAAGCGGACTGGAAGGCACAGCACCCATGACACAACAACAAAAGAAGCACAAGAAACAAAAACAAAATGACACAACAAGAGACACACAGAAAACAAAAGCGAAAGTAAAAACGAAAGTACACAATGCAGCTGCTGCCCCGCTTTGGTCGCGGGTCCCACTTACTTGGGACGATTCTCCGCTTTGATCGCGGATCCCACTTACCTGGGACTACGGTGCACCCCCCTGACTGCTGAAAGTTCTGGTTCCCGGGTTTCGGCACCACTTGTAGCGCCCCCTTGCCCGCAAGGAAGACGCAACACTCAGGAATCTTCTTTCAGCAGTTTATTCAGGCCCCTGACAGTTCTTCTCCTCAGTTCTCTTTCTCTTCAGTTCTCTCTCTCGGATGCCCCTCCCAGCCTTAATAAAGCATCTCAAGCCCCAATGCAAAGCAGCCACGTGGAGCTTTCTCATAGAGTGATGAAAAGTCATGTGCCAACTCTCCCAAACAAGGAGTTGTTTATCACAGACCACAGCAGAGCCAGCGCCATCTTGTAATGGCGACCATAATTTGCATAAACGGCAGAAACGGCTCACCACACTCAAATGTACAGGACCCACCCTCAGCATTTTCATTTTGTCTAAGCTCAAAATAATGCCCAGCTCTAATTTATAGCCCAGGGAAGAAATGGAAGACATGCTTAAGCAGATTATAGTGTATACACAAAGAGTGTTATAGCTTTTATTTTTAATGTTGACAATTACATGGGGCATGTATGAAATTGTATTCTTGGAATGTTAGGCTAGATTATAATTAGGGTAAACCCAATTTATTGATATTAAACATTTTTTTTGTCTTCAGAAACTTGGAGTGATTTAATAGTCTACTAGTAATATTAATGGAGAATTAAGCTTTCCAATAATTTCCAATAGGTGAGGTTTACATGCCAGAACTTCTTTGATCTAGAAGGAAACTTTGAAGGAAACTATGACTGACCGGCCAAATTCAACCACTACCTGTTTGTGAATAGTTTCATTAAAAAGAAGAGTCATGTCAATTCATTGTTTAAGGCTGCTTTTATACCATCATCTTTGGCTAGACTAAGGTGACAGAAGTCAGTACCTGTAATAGAAACTGAATGGCAGGCAGTCTAACATAGTCACTGTACAGCCTATTAGAGAAAAGGTTTGCTTACCCCTAATGCAGAGGAATAGGTCAGTAGGCCCTGGAAAATGGGAAAGTTGAGATATATGTACAATGTGCAGTCTGAGGATTGAACTATTAATGGTAACCTTGGGAATTCCTGAAAGGCACACCCTTCCCTAAGACAGTAAGAAAGCGGTGAGGAAAGCATTCAAATTCATGAAAAACATTGGGATGGCCATTCTCTATCTATTCTCTATCAATTTAGTACTTCAAGTGGAAGAGATCTGGTGACAATCTTTAACTGCAATAGACAGGTGAATACAGTTTCCATGATAAATCCAATTCTGAGTGATAATCAGAGTGTTTTAGCCCCACTTGGATTTTTGGTAACTCTAATTAGTTACAGTTCCTAGAAATGAAATAAATAGACAGTTGTTGTGTAACATATATAAACTGAAAAATTCTACATTTAGTGGAAAGAAACCCAACCTTATAGACTGACTCAATTCATAAATATAAGTAAGTCAATTGTGGTGTTTTTATGGGGATTGAACCCAAGGATGCTTAACCACTGAGCCACATCCCCAGTCCTTTTCACATGTTTTAAATTATGAGACTGGGTCTTGCTAAGTTGTTTGGTGCCTTGCTAAGTTTTTGAGGCTAGCTTTGGACTGGCAATCCTCCTGCTTCAGCCTCCTGAACCGCTGGGATTACAGGTGTGCACCACCATATCTGGGTGTCTAAATAAGTCAATGATTATAAATGGAACTTCCTGGACTCCACAAAATGAGTCTTCCTCAAGGTAACATGCCTATATTTTTCACTGTAACCAATTACTGAGAAAACAAATGTTATCTAGAACTTCTGGAGATAGGAATTTATTGTTCATTTTTATATTTTGCAGAACATTTTGCCATCTATTGTATTGACGTCATTTGTTGATTAGACTCATAATTAAAATATGAGGAAAGAACATACAATAAATACCATGAAAACTTGTCATGTCAAGAAAATATCTAGGAATCCTTTGGTCTGAAACATGAGAGGTGTCCCCTTTGTAGTCAGGTAACATTTACAGCACATTAAACTATAAATAAATAATCACAATATTAAACAGGATTCCTTGGAATTCAGAAGCAACATATATCATACTTGAGTTTACTATCTTACTTCCTTAAGGGGAAGCCCATAAGATTGCCAGATTTAAATTGGGCCCAAAACAATAGCAGACTCTATACTATGTCCTAGTATGACATAAGGTGTCCTACAACTTGAGCCTTAAAACTAATCTAAAAAACTATAGTGGTAAGGAGAATGACACATAAAAATATTACATAGCAACTTCTGACAATTCCAAAGAACCACCACAATACAGAATTTCCTCTAGGGCTGTGCTAAAACCAAATCTTCTTATGCTGACCACAGTCTCGGGGAATTCAACTCCTAATTTATTATTGCACCTCTGCAAATACTGAATGTTGAACTCAGGAATACAAAAGGATTACATGACACAACCTGTTCATCACGACTGAAGATGAGCACTTCGTCCACTAAATCATACTCAGAAACATTTTATTGTTCCGTGAATATGTTGTATGTGAAATGGGCCCCTAGCATGTCAGAAGGGATAAACATTTGCATGAAAAGGGTCCTTGCAGTCCCTGTTTCTATTGCTCAATTGTTTTAAACTTTTCTCGGTAGGTCCCCAATGATGAGTTTACCAGGGAGAAAGAATATGTGGTCTATCTTATAAATAGAAGAGATAGAAAAGTGGGGTTTTCTGCATGATATTCTGGTACCAGCCAAAAAGTTGATGTCTGCTATATAACAGAGATTCTTAGAGTTGAACCTGAATGACAACAGTGAAATAAGTCCTTCTAGTGGGTTTGCTTCTCCACAGTCCATGGTAGAAGAGTTGGCTTGAAGTATTGATTTAAACTAACACTATTTCTTCAGCAACTCCAATGATTTTGTAAGCCTTTAAATACCCTGTAATAAATTTATCTCTGCTCAAACATGTTAAGAGCATTCTAGTCTTGGCAACTAAATCCTAAATAAAAAATTCAACTAATATATTCCATAGTCTTATAAGCATTATATAAAGAACAATTATTGTTGTTTTTGTTTGCAATTTGCCCATATGTACATATATATATTTGAGCTAAAGATAACTCTGACTTGACATAGTGGTAGGGCTGTTATAATATATCTTGAGAAAATTGCCTTTTTTTTAAAAAAAAATAGTTTCTCAGAGCCTAAGAATATATGGAAGGTGAATTTGACAGGTCAAAATGTATCTTCCTGGTGAGAACCACAAGTGGTTCAACACTGTCTTTTGGTTAATAAGTCAACTGCCCTGAATGCTCAGGGTCACAAAATGTCTAGGCCATGGTGTATTGGGAATTTTTAACTGCAGCTTTACATGACCTGAGCGAATGACTGAAATATTGATGTGGTTATTATTCTGGAAAAAAAAAACATTAACTTCTTTTCTTAATTTTAAAAGTCAGTATTGAGCTCTGTCTAGCTGGCCTGATAAATAAACTACCCTTGAGGAAGTATCAGCAACTGATATATACCTGATTTGACCCAAAGAGCAGAAAAGTATAAAATAAATAATGTAAAGGTCTTGTTTTCTGGGGACCTTCAGGCCAAATATGCTTCCACTGGAAATGTCAGCACAAAACATGTAAATAGTGATATTTAATCTATTTCTTTAAAAAATAATAAAATTTCTCTTTCAAAGGTTGAGGGATGTTTTCATTTGAAGTACACAGTAGCAATTCTGGAATTAATTGTTTGTTAAATTTCTTCAGGGCCATATAAATAAGACTGATAATAACAACCATTAACACTTAGCAAGTCCCTGCTCTTGTGCCTGGTTTTCTATTAGGTGTCTTAGATCATTTAAATACCCTTGAAAAAGTACAGAGATGAAATCCAAATCTGTTTTTTCTGGTGTCAAAACTTTCAATTTTTCTCAGTACCATGGAAATAAATATATGTGGAATATATTGAAAGAACATTCATTTACAACAAAGGACAAAGTTATTTGGGTATTGATTTGATGCAGAAGAAACCACTGTGCCATTCATGCTGCTTAAATGACTTCATGGTGTCTGGATGATAAATATAAGACAAATATGCTATAATTTTCTCATATCCAGGACCAGCTATGTGCTAAGTTGTCAGAGAACCACTTGTTGGCACAGAATTCTTTGAATACAAAGGTTTTCTGACTTTCTCTGACTGTCAAGAACTTTCGACTTCAGTTTTTCTACATCCTCTACCCTTTCTTCTCTTGATAATGTTCCATGCTCTATAGGTTACATATCTCTTCCCTTCTCAGTTCTTCTCAAGGAATTGCTAGAAGAAACCGTGAGAAAAGTTATGATTTGTTTGTTTGTATGTTTTGGTACTAGAGATTGAACCTTGCATGTGCTAGTCAAACACTCTACCACTGAATTATATCCCCAGGTCTTTTGTAAATTTCATTTTGAGATGGGGTCTTGTTAAGTTGCCCAGGCTAGTCGTGATCACCTGCTTCTGCCTCCTAGTAGTTGGGTGTGCACCATTGCTCACAGCAAAGTATCATTTCCTTGTATCTCATATCAATGTTCTTATAAGATCCCCTATGGCCAAAGAGATATGGAGAAATCAGATGGATAAGCTGACTCATCTGGTGGAGAGTAGCCAGGCTTCTTCCTCCTCATTTTAGTGTTTGCATTATGGGCACATGGATAGAATAGCCAAGATGGCCAGGATGGAATCTATGCACTCATCCAACTGTATATGTTCCCTCTTGCCCAGACTAACCATCCACTATTGCTGCTTAAGGTCCAACCTCATGGAAACAAAAAAATGACAATGAATCCTCCATATGTTGCTATCACTTTGTGAGTATCCACTCAGCTCCCTAATGGTAAGTTGAATATATCTGACCCTTTTTGTCGTAGAGGGAGCAGCAATTTGTCATACTGGGATTTATGCATATTCCAGATATAGGTTTCCTTTTTCTACCCACAAAGCCTTGAAACTCTAAGACAAGGACTCAGAGAATGTCTAAATAATCATCTTGTGATACACTACATTAACATCACTTCCTACCAAGGTATCCACTGGTCCTCCTACATACTACCTCACCTATCAGCTACTGAACTGACAGGAAGGTGGCACTAGCTCTGAGACAGGTGGCTAAGGCACTAGCATGGTGCTTTTCCAGCTCCAGGAAACATTACGGTATGACCACGAGAATAATACTGAGGCCCGAAACTCAAAGGAGAAAGGTAAGAATGAATGTCCTCAACATCGTCCCAAATGAACTTCTTGGGGAATCTTTGGTTTATATATCTATAAATTTAGGTTCTGTTTTACTAGACATCCTTATTCTTTGGGGGACATGGGACAGGGTAGGATGAGGAAGGGTTCTTTCATCAGGGGATGTGCTAACTTGTGACTTGCCACATGAACATGTGGTGTTCAAAGCGCTGCATAATGTCAGCTGTCCAATGATAGCTACAAATGGCTTTTTATAGCAAACAATGTGAAAAGGGCATTATAACTTTACAACCTCAGTTCTTAGATCAACAAAAGTACTGGCTGAGGTTGAGGAGAATCTAGGAGTAGTTAAAGAAGAAGAGGAAGAGTATCAATTATGGTTTCAAAAACAAATGCAGCTTGTTCCATCTGTTCCTCAGTTTGATAGTTTTATAGTCAATGGCTACTGCTTTAGAGAAGTAATAAAAGGACCGAATTTTAACAAAGTCAGATGTATTAATCTGAATGTTAAAGGTGTGGGCTGTCCCCCATACGGTGCTGTCTGAATCATCTAACTCTGGCTTCATCATTTCGGTGGACTCCAGCTGACTGCCAGTGTTTTCAATTGCTCATATATGCATATTTTTGCCTGAGGTCTTTCTTTATAGCTATAAAAGGTCACTTTGCCCATTGGGAGTAGCAGGTTAGAGTTGCCAGGTAATCAGCCTCCACAGGTACAACTGTTGAACAATGACACACAGGAGTTGATAGATGAAAATTTCAGATGCCTCACTCAGAATTGGCAGATATTCCTTAGGGAATACTACTTGCTAAAATCTTCTGGCCCTGTTCCCTACTTTATAAAATCATAGCTCCTCTAGTCCAGATCCCTTCATCAGTTTTCTGTTGCCCTCACCTTGGTGACTTCTCTTTCTAATTTTAATAGCTCTTATACTTGTTTGGTATATGCCTTCTCCCTATCCTAACCAGTGATGAGCATCCTCTGTGAGACACTTCTAAGATTCTAATACAATTCCTGGCTAACTTTTTAAAAGAAGACTAACAAAAGGAAATATTGATTAGGCAGATACTATTTGATATGGTCCATTCTGGTCAGCATGCATACATTATGTACATTCTCCCATCTATAGGCATTATCCCTATGTTACGTATAAGAAAATGAAACAGAGAGAGGGTAAATGAATTTCTGAAGATTACACATTTCATTAATAAGAATAAGTGACATGCTAGCATTTGAAGCTAAGTCTAGTTCTGAGCTTTTTACTGCCAAACTAATGGTTGTCATTTTACTTATACAGCACAATAAACTAGAAATTGCACAAAGCACAGACTCCCAGTGTTATTGGAAGGGTATCCAGTTGGAGTCCAGGTCCTTGTTGTCCCAAAGAACTGAGCAAGACAAGCAGAAGTAACAGGAAAATTGCAGATTTATTGAAGGTGAAAGTAAAAATAGGACTCAGGTAGAGCAGAGTGGGCCAGTGAGGGAGGTGCAAGGCCCCAATGTTTGGAAAGTCTT
>NW_026000109.1:1573821-1584977 GCF_001458135.2 Marmota marmota marmota | reverse complement strand
TAACACAACACCTAAGAGGGCTTCAGTAAATATTTAATGATGAACAGCAAAACTTTTGGGAGAAGGACTATACATGATTGATATTGTTATGATTGAGCAGGAATAAGAAAAAAAATGTTCATTGTATTTTTATCAAAGTAACAAATGATAGTTTTCCTTTCCTATATTTTCTCACACAGATTTTTGCAAGTTAATAAGGAAAAACTTAGTCAATACATCTAAACAGAAGATTTTGGAGAATAGGTTATAATAACAGGGCAAAAGATGAAGACCCAAATCTTCACCTTTAAATGAGTACATCAGCAGTCTGTTTTCCAGTAAAAAAGAATAACTTCTTCTTTAGATGATGCCACATCTTGGGAACTAGGAAAAATATTTTATTTTGAAAAACAAAATGCACATGATCATAACACATGTCAAATTATCTTTACTCAAAAAACAATCTCAAGATCTTTCTTGTTTGTTCTACTGAAATTTGCAACCTGCCTGGTAGTCTACTATTTCCATATTTCCCCTTTTTATGTTGTGTTTTATTTGTTTTAATTAGTTATACATGACAGTAGAATGAATTTATGCACTTAGATATATCACACATAGATGGGATATAATTTCTCATTTTTCTGAGTGAACATGTTGCAGAATCATATTGGTCATGTTGTCACATATATACATACAGTAATAATGTCTATTTCATTCTACCATCTTTTCTATCCCCACAATTCCTCCCATCCCCTCCCATCACTTCCTTCTACCTAATCTAAGGTAATTCTATTCTTCTTAGGGCCCCCCCACCTTACTGTGAATTAACATCTGCATATTGAGAAAACATTTGCCTTTGATTTTGTAGGATTGGCTTGTTTTGCTTAGCATGATATTCTCCAACTCCAGCCATTTACTGGCAAATGCCATAATTTCACTTTTCTTTAAAACTAAGTAATATTCCATTAGGTATATATACCACATTTTCTTTATCAATTCATCTATCAAGGGACACCGAGGTTGGTTCCATAGTCTAGTTTTGTGAATTGAGCTGCTATAAACATTGATGTGGCTGCATCACTATAGTATGCTGATTTTAAGTTCTTTGGGTATAAACCAAGGAGTGAGATAGCTGGATCAAATGGTGGTTCCATTCCAAGCTTTCTGAGTAATCCCCATACTGTTTTCCATAGTGATTACACAAATTTGCAGTCCCACCAGCAATGTATGAGTGTACGTTTTCTACCACATCCTCACCAACATTTATTGTTGCCTGTATTCTTGATGATTGCCATTCTGACAGGAGTAAGATGGATTCTTAGAGTAGTTTTGACCTGATTTCTCTAATTGCTAGAGATGTTGAACACTTTTTCATATATTTGTTGACCAATTATATTTCTTCTACTATGAAGTGTATGTTCAGTTCCTTAGTCCATTTATTGACTGTTTTTTTTGTGTGTGTGTGTGTTGAGTTTTTTGAGTTCTTTATATATCCTAGAGATTAATGCTTTATTGGAGGTGCATGTGATAAAGATTTTCTCCCAATCTGTAGGCTCTCTCCTCACGTTATTAATTGTTTCCTTTGCTGAGAATAAGCTTTTTAATTTGAATCCATTCCATTTATTGATTCTTGATTTTACTTCTTGGGCTTTAGGAGTCTTGTTAAGGAAGTCAGATTCTAGGCAGATATGGTGAAGATTTGGGCATAATTTTTCTTCTATTAGGCACAGGGTCTCTGTTCTAGTGCCTAAGTGTTTTATCCACTCGGAGTTGATTTTGTGCAGGGTGAGAGATAGAGGTTTAATTTCATTTTGCTACATATGGATTTCCAGTTTTGCTAGCATCATTTGTTGAATAGGCTATCTTTTCACTACTGAATGCTTTTGGCACCCTTGTCTAGTATGAGATAAATATATTAATGTGGGTTTGTCTCTATGTCCTTTATTCTGTACCATTGGTCTACAAGTCTATTTTGGTGCCAATATCATGTCGTTTTTTGTTACTATGGCTCTGTAGTATAGTTTAAGGTCTGGTGTTGTGATGCTTCCTGCTTCACTTTTCTTGCTAAGGATTGCTTTAGCTATTCTGGATCTCTTATTTTTTCCAAATAAATTTAATGATTGCTTTTTCAACTTCTATGAAGAATGTCATTGGGATTTTAAGAGGAATTGCATTAAACCTGTATAATGCTTTTGGTAGTATGGCCATTTTGACAATGTTAATTCTGCCTATCCTGGAGCCTGGGAGATCTTTCCATCTTCTGAGATTTTCTTTAATTTCTTTCTTTAGTGTTTCATAGTTTTCATTGTAGAGGTCTTTCACCTCTTTTGTTAGATTGATTCCCAGGTATTTAATTTTTTTTAGGATATTGTGAATGGAGTAATTTTTCTAATTTCTCTTTCAGTGGATTCATCACTGATGTATAGGAATGCATTTGATTTTGGGGTGTTGATTTTATATCCTGCTACTTTGATGAATACATTTATTAGTTCTAGAAGTTTTCTGGTGGAATTTTTTGGATCTNACCCCAAAATCTGACCCCTTGCTTCATTTGGGGTAGAACTTTCTCAAGTGTCTTCCCCTCAATAAAAGGGCTTCAGACTATGTTCCTCGCTCTCGTTCTTGTCTGCTTTTCCCCCCTTGTGGGAGCTGTGGCTGAGGAGCCATCATTGAACCCAAAGAAAAAGGTATTTTCTGTGTCTGTGTCTTTATTTAGTCAGCTCCAATTCACCTGGAGTGACCCTGATTTAGTCATGTGTCACGGCACATCCCCAACACTTCTTAATTTTTATTTTGAGACCAAGTTCTCACTAAGTTGCTTAGGTCTCACTAAACTATGGAGGTTGGCCTGGAACTTGTGATCCTCCTACCTCAGTCTTCCATGTGACTGGGATAAAAGGCATGCATCCCCATGCCAGGCCCTCAAATCAGTAACTTTTAATCAAGCATATTCTTTATTCTTAAAAGCAATAAATCTTATTTTAAAATATCTTGTAATAAAAATGGAATTCCAGTATTTAGCATTTTCAGTAACATTTATAGAAATAGATCAAACTCTGAAAAATAGATTAAAGTTTTAGATATCAGCAAGAATCATTTTAATTCTGCATGCATTTTACTAAGCATGAAATTTTCACTTATTTTATAATTGGCATTTAATGGACAAATTATCATTCTAATTTAGTAACGTTGATTTAATAAGTCAGAAGACCTTTGCAACAGATGCTCCTATAAGCCTCTTTTACCCAGGAGTGTGATAACAGCCCATCTGACATGGACATATTTCAGATGTTCATTTCTATAACAAAAGGAGAAATTTGACTTAAGCCTACTTTATATATTAAGTACTTGGGGTGGAATTTTGTGCTGAGAGATACAAGAAAGCTCATCACACCATCAAAAAAGTGATTTATGACTTATAAAAATTACAATCCAGGAGAACATAAGAAATCAGGATACCACCTGGGCATGGTAGCACAAGCCTGTAATCCCAGAGACTCCAGAGGCTTAGGCAGGAGAATCAAAAGTTCAAAGCCCATCTCAGCAACTGAGTGAGCCGCTAAGCAACTTAGACTCTGTCTCAAAATAAAAAAATTAAAAAGCCTTAGTAGTTAAGTGCTATTGGGTTCAGTCCCTGATACCAACAACAACAACAAACGAAAGAAAGAAAAAAATGGGATAACATGTTAATTATGTATAGATACTTTCTACAAATTGAGGGTCAGTAGGAAACAAAAAAATAAACATAAAATTAAAGCAGAAAACACTTGTGGCATGAAGATTTTATAATGTTGCAGGTATGCTAATGAAAATGTAATAAATATATGACTTTCACCCTTTGCATAAAACAGAATTAAAAAGTTGATACTCAGTATCACCACTGGTAATTAAAGAAAATGTAACTTACAACTAAGAAGAAACATTTTTAAAGGAAGTACAGGGAAGCTTCAAAAAAGGAAAGCAAAAAGAAGCATCTCAAAAAGTATTTGTCCTAAAGTTCCCTGGTAAAAAAGCAAAGCTTACTCTGATTGGTAAAGAAATAAAAATCTTCTCATTTGGAACTTAAAGTAGATAATGCTAAATGATAACATGATTAAGTGATGCAACAGTTTTAAAATATTAAGGTGGAGCCCACTTCTGGGCAATATGAATTGGATCAAAGCAGGTCAATATCCCTTCTGTAAATTTTAAATGTTGTGTTTACATTATATTATAAATCATTGGAAGCAGTGAAATTAAAAAAAAATTAGCAAGACATAAGAAAAGAGCAGGTTTTTTTTTCCTATGTTACAATGGCAAGAAGACAAAGATTTGCCAGGTTTTGGAGTCCAGGGAGGTGGTAGTGGGTATGTGGAAAGTACAGTAAACACTCCCAAGAAAATTTCTTACAAATGGGAATAAGAAAAAAGTGCCCTCAATCACAAAAAAAGAAATAATATTTACAAAAGAACATACAGCAAAACATCACAATGAATAATGACTTTCTCCTGTGATAGAAAAGATGCAAAGATGTCCTCTGTAGCCTTCTATTCAAAATTGGAGGAAGTATTCTATACAGTGCAATGAAGCAAGAAAAACAAATGAAAAGGGTAAAATTGGAAAAGAAAAAATAAACTGCCATATTTTCAGATGACATGAATATACATGTAGAAAATCCAAAGGAATCAATAATTATTAAAATTAGCCAGAAAAGAGCACAAGCCTATAACCCCAGTAGCTCAGGAGGCTGAGACAGGAGGATTACAAGTTCAATGCCAGCTTTAGCAATTTATGAGGCCCTAAGCAAAATTTAAGGATACACTATCTCAAAATAAAAAATAAAAAGGACTAAGGATGTGGCTCAGTGGTTAAGTGCCCCTATCAATGCCTGGTACTAAAATAATAATAATAATAATAATAATAATAATAATAATAATAATAATAATTTAAGAAGTCTAATATAGAAAATGTCAATTTTTCAAAAATTTGTAAAAAAATTATCACTTATAATTTTAAAAAGAAACATTAAAAACCTAGCAAGATATCTTATGGGGGAAAAAGTATACAATATCTATATTAAAAAGTACAAAATTTGAAAAAGTCTTTAAATAAAGGGGTATAAAGTTTTTGCAGATTAAAAGATACAATACTCTAATAATGGCATCTGCTTAAATTATCATGTAAATTCAGTGTAATCCCAACCAAAAATTATGCCTTGTGTTTTCTTTAAACCAATGGCTTATTCTAAAATCTATATGGAAATTCATAAGACAAAGAATAACCAAACAAATATTATTTTAAAAATCAAATGAGACCTATGATTATAATTTATTATTTAATTTAGCCTTGTACTGCTATGCAGACAAATAAATCTACCAATACAGGAAAGTATTTATAATCATCTGATATATGATAAAATGGACCCCTTTGTTTAATGGAAGGAGAATGTTTTCAAAGATGATACTGAGTTAACTGAATAGCTCTCTATGTATTTATGTCACTCATTCCTTATATCATGAAATTAATTTATATATATGTGTATATATATATATATATTAAAGATATAAAACTTTTTATAAATAACATGAAAACAAATCTTAAGCCTGTCAAAGTGGCACGGGCCTGTAACCCCAGTGTCTTGGAAAGCTGAGGCAGGAGGATCACAAGTTCAAGAACAGCCTCAGCAACTTAGGGAGGACCTAAGCAACTTGGTGACACATTGTCTCAAAATAAAAGATTAAAAAGGCTGGGGATGTAGCTTAGAAGTAAAATGCCCCTGGGTTCATAATCCTGAGTAAGCAATGACTTTTTCAACAGTCCACAAAAGCATTAACCATACAGGGAAAAATGGTAGATACTATACTACACTGAAATTAAGAACTGTATTAAAGTAAGAACTGCTGTAAATCAAAAGATCCCATTAAGAGAGTATAAAGGTAAGTCACAGATTGGAAAAAAAAAATTGAAGACATGTATTAGACAAATGATTTATGTTCTGAATATACAAAGAACTCTTAAAAACATATTTTAATAGACATATCTGTAAAATGTTACAAAACACTAGATGCCTCACAAAAAATTTTATACAAATAGCACACATATGACAAAGTGCTCAACATCATTAATTATCAAGGAAATGCAAACTAAAGGCACAATTTTTTCATCTATAGGAATTCACCAAAATGGTTAACTTGAAAATGGCATATAATATCAAGTGTTGGCAAGGGTTAGAAACAACTGAAACATAATTGTCAATGGGCATGGAACTGATGGAAACTACTTAGGAAGTCAGGTTGGTAGTATCTATTAAAGCTCAATTTATGCAAAACCTACAACCCACTACAGATGCTAACACAATAGAAATGAGTGCATATGCATACTAAGTACATGTACAATAATTTTCATAGCAGTATTACTAATGTATAGCTAAAAACTAGAAACAGCTCAAATGGCCATCTACTATAAAGTTAATAAATTCCAATATATTTTTCGACTGGAATATTAAGCAATATAAATGAACAAGTTATTGGTGCAAATAACAGCATAAATGAAACTCACAAGCATATCTTGGATTTTTTAAGCCACAAATAAGAGTGCTTACTGTATAAATCCACTCATAGCAACTTCAAAAACAAAAAAGGCAGTCTAAAATGTTATATATGAGGATAAAGTTTATCTTAGAGATTGGAAATGGCTCAAAGGAGTTTGGGAAGTATACATAATATCTTGTTTCTGCTATGGATGCTGATTATACACAGCAGTGTGTACAGTTGGTGAGAAATAATATATAATATATATGATATATATCATGCATATTATATGCATAAGTTACATATATGCATGTTATGTATGTATATATTGCATGTGATATTACTTACATAGTTTTTATACTTTTCTATGTAAATGGTACAGTTAAGTAAAAGTTTGCAAAATATATGATTCATAGAAGAATTAAATATCATTTGAGGGTATGAATCAGAAAATTAGATAATATTAAGTCATTGTGAGTGTAAAACATATGGCAAGGCATATTTCATAAAAATGTAATCATATGTGTATCATTGGGAAATCAATGTAACTTCAAAATATCAACAGTGACTTTCCTTTAGGAAAATGAATTTACTGAAATTAAAGCATCATATTAAGTTAAACATTTTATAAATTCTATTACACAGGCACAGGGAACAGGAAAGGAACATTAGTGTCTAATTTGGAAAATTTCTTAACCACCTTAGAATATTACCTCAATTTAATGAAAAATATGAATAACCATTCTTTTTTTGCTGACATTCTGTGGGAATATGAAGTCTAACACTCTAAAATATCTTCCAAATGCAAACTGGTATCACAGAAAATGGATGAAAGAGTTTAGTTTATTTATTTACAATCCAATTCTGAAATGGCATCAGATATGTAAAGGTTGGTTTTTATCTGTTTTCCCCAGGGTAATATAAAATAACCACATACCTTAGATGTTCACCCAAAACAACCACTGCAGAATGAAATGTCACATGTATCACACCCCGAATAATCCACGGTGGAGGATGGAGAATGTTCAAATGAAAGGTTTAGAATGACATATCCCTCTATAGCATTATGGCAGTACACTTCTGAAACAGAAGTATTTTTAATGATCAATGTAAATAGGAAGGCAAATATTTCAATGTATTTATAAACTGATTATAGGTTACTTTTTTAAATGATAAAGTTACAACAAGTTTTGGGGTATAAAAAGGGAGATTTTGGGGGGCTGGGGTTGTGGCTCAGTGGCAGAGCACTTGCCTCTCACATGTGAGGCACTGGGTTCAATGCTTGGCACCACATAAAAATGAATAAACAAAATAAAGATCTAAAAAAGGGAAGATTTTTCTTCTAATTTATAGAACAACAACATAAATCCACCATGATTTTATCATATATGAAATCTAAAGAATTCTCAATATTTTCATTTGATACTGCCCTTCCTTTGGCATTTTGAAGTGGCAGAACCAAGTGATTAGGAGTTTTTAACAAGTAGCAAAACCAACCTTAGACCTAGCTCCCTTTATTAGATGTTGTGATGATGTGTTTGGTAAATTACTTAGACTTGCCAATCCTCAACTTTCTTCTCTTCAAGCTGCTGCAAGTAATTTAAATTGAAATTTAAATTATTTAAATATAAAATGCTTAGTACATTTAATGGTATTTAATATGCATATTGGATTGACTTAATTTCATTCAAAGAAGTATGAAGCATCCCCTGATACTATCAAGCCTTATCTCCCTGGGATTATGGTGATTTATCTTTAAAATCATAAGCCTAAACCCTTTTATTGTTTACCTCAGTAGAGCTGAGAGATTAATACTATACAAACAAAATAAAAACAATCCAAGTCAAAATGTGCTCAAAACTTAATGGAACCCCAAAGAAAATAAGAATATAACTCTTAAACTCTCATCAGGAATTGGTCTTTTGGTCTTTTGAATCCCAATAAAGGCCTAAAAATATTTTAATTAGCCCATACCCTCATTCTCCAACCCCTTGGTGGATTCTGAGTAGGATCCTGTTTTCTAGTATTGTGAACAGTCTGTAGTAGAGCCAAGGAATCTGCATTTAAAGAAAAAACTTACCAATGATTCAGGGTTGTGGTCAGATTCAAGAATCACAAAATAAGATTAGCCTAAATCACTATGAAGCAATCCATTATGACTTACTGTAAGTGATACTTCTCTTCTAACTTATATCCTTGAGACACAGTAAAATATTTCAGAGTCACAATAATGGTTGTACCTCCACCATTTTGCAACTAAAGATTTTTATAAAGAATGTGTCGATAAAACAGAATAAAATTATGGCATTTTCAGGAAAATGTATGAAGTTAGAAAAGATAATGCTAAGTGAAGTTAGCCAATCCAAAAAAACCCAAATGCCTAATGTTTTCTTTGATATAAGAAGGCTGATTCATAGTGGGATAGAGAGAGGGAGCATGGGAGGGATAGAAGAACTCTAGATATGGCAGAGGGATTGGAAGGGAAGAGAGGGGGCATGGGGTTATAAATGAGGGTGGAATATGATGGACATTATTATCCAAAGTACATGTATGAAGACATGAATTGGTGTGAATATACTTTGTATACAACCAGAGATATGAAAAATTTTGCTGTATAAGTGTAATAAGAATTGTAATGCATTCCACTGTCATATATAAACTAAAAAATAAATTAATTAAATAAATAAAAAGAATGCTAGAATCCTATGCTTTCCAGAGTTCAAATATTATTCAATATGTGAGTATTGTGGAAGTATAATAAATGCATACTTGATTAAAACAACAGTTACAAACCTTTTCTAATCAATGATTAAAAAACCTCAAAATACAAAACAAACAAACAAACGAATGTGTGTACTACAGGAGGAAGAAAGGTACTTTCATCTAACACCTGTATACCATTCCTTTCCTTCACCAACTTCCACCTCTCATATTTCATGTTAAAAGAACATTTTAACATGGTGTCCTTATCTGAAAATAGCTGAATTTTATCATTTACAAAACATATCAAAGAGAATTCCTTTGAGCCCATTGTAGTGATAACTGAATTCAAAAAGTCAAACACAAAACCTAACAACAAAAGAAGAAGTAAGTAATAAATTTGTTTAAACTATAGTTTATTTTATTTTTATAGAAATAGACTGTAGTGAAAAGTCTCTGAATTTTCTGTTTAACTTTGAAACTCTTATTCTGATATTTAAGACTTTAATGTATTTTAAAAGGAAAAAAGACCACTTAGAATTATTTTCAAGATCCTTACATCAAGAACTTGCTTATTAGACAATGATTAATAACCAAATTACCAGAAATTATTTTCAATTTTATTTTGAACTTCTAAAAATAATTTAAAATAACACAATATAATGTAGTGAATGGTACTGGGTTTTAGAATCAGAAATCTTGAGTTTGAGTATAAAAAATTTCGCTTTTTTCCTGAACTGGAAAAATTGACTTAGGCTTTCTGTCTCAGCTCAAATTTTTTTGCAAAAGCAAAGGTGAAATGCATTCCTGAGTTGTCCATAGTTATGCTAACAGCCTGATTTCCTAATATCTCTTCAGATAAGTAATATCCTATACTAACATTCCCTGTCTCTCTAAATAATTTGCTCATAAGAGAAAGGGAGAAAAGTTAATCCTCCACTCCCATTTCCCACTCATCAAGTTTTACTCCCATGGAATATTGCAAAAGTACGGAGACCCATCCATTTCCGGGCAACTCGTGCCTCAGAAGCAACAGGGAAACCTCAGGCCAGGATGCTTAAAATCAGGACATGGAGCAAAGATGATTGTGTTGTGTCTAAAGGTTATAAATGGACTTGGAACAAGAACTCTGTGATCAACTCTTCATCTGTAATGGTGGGGTGAGAGCAGGCAGCAGCAGTAGTCTTTATCAGTCCACCATTGTCACAAAAGTGCTCCCTAACAAATCACCCCCAACTCAATGGCTTAATACAATAAACAGTTCGGGTATTTTAGGATACATGCCTGCTGAATTTGGTTCTTAGAGGTTATGTCTTCTCCCTAGGCTGAACTGGCTAAGGCTCTTATTCTAATGGGAATTCACTATAGCAAAATAGTATGTCTTATCCATGAATATAATTCAGATCTTAATTTCTTTCACATCTGCTAACATCATCATAGCCAAATCAAATCACATCTCCAAAGTTAAAACTAAGTAGTGAGAAAATATGTTGTAACCACCTCGATGTTATGGCATGGCTGTGAAAGAATCACTCTTTCACCAAACAGTAAAAAATTTAGACCAATAATTCAATCTATAACTAAGAGACCCTACTTCATAGGAGTAGCTCAAGCTGTCTTTAGGGCAACTCAGACCAGACATTAAGGCAAATATTCAAATCTTGACACATTTACATGAATCCAATACTCTGGGTAATCCTAAATTATTTTAGTCTATAAAAGCTCGTGAGATTTATATTTAGATTTATATTTAGAATTTTCAATGAAATAAGTCGTGTAAAACAGCTTTTAACACAATACTTGGCATAATGTTTAAGAAATATTAGGTAACACACCCAAGCAAACCAGCCAGTTTCAGATATATGCCTGTGAGTATGAATGTGAGTAAATAGTAGAATGCATGTGCTTAGTATATTTTGACTTATTATTGTAGAACGCAACTCCAACACTTTAGCCTTAATCATGTTG
>NW_026000109.1:1568366-1572671 GCF_001458135.2 Marmota marmota marmota | reverse complement strand
GGGTATATATACATTACACACAGCTTATCTTAATTAACATAAATTAGATACAGCAGTCAACCAATAAGGAATCTCCACACTTAATGGCTGGCGCCACCTCACAAACCACTCCCTCTGGCAAAATGCCAGGCGCCATCTTGACTTGTTTACAGACCCTAACATTTCAGGGTCCTACAACATAGAAGACATTTTGATAAAAATGTATATGTCATGTTATTAACTATTCTTCTTTGTTGTGATGTAAAAATATTACCTATCTTTGTGAAGGAAAAATAAAGTTCTAGATCAAGATATATTTTGCAATATGATACATCTAAGTAATAACACAGAAAGCACAAAGAGAAATTTGTCTTCAACTCTGATAATTGTACCTGAATTAATCAGGTATTTTTTCAGTGATTTGTATAGTGGCATTAAGTTTCTAGCTCTTAAAAAATTTCTACTCTATTACTTAAACACTTAGCTTCAACCTCAGGCAAGCATTATTATAGAAAGCCAAAGGTTTATGCTATCTTTACAACTTTTGTTCCCATAGAAAAGAAGCAACCATATCTACACCAATAACCATATCAATCCCTGAGAAGAACTTTAATGAACATCACTCTTTCATGAGTGAACTGGGGCTATGTGATTACTTCCCCCAAAATAATGGAGTGGAAGACAGACACTTCCCAAAAGAAAACTAGAAATAGAAGTGTATTACATCACTGAAGTTTTTATGTCCTTAAATTTTATGGGTTTGCATAAGATCAATAATTTATACTAATTGTAAATAGTATGACTATGCTAAGAAAATATCCTATATACTGAAGAAATTTTCAGTATATTGTCAATGTCTAAGTCATAAAACATTATTATAGAGAAAGCAATATTATAACAGAGACTTATAAATGAGGTACTCTTGGACCTAATGCATGGCAAAGTTGTTGCATGTTAAAATTTTTATATGCTATGCTACTTGTATCTGCAATATGGTATTTTGATAATGGTTTTATAATTTACTCTATTTCAGGATGAGTTCACAGAATAATAAAATATTCAGTATTTAACATTCTCCAACTCAAGTCTAAGCAACACATTTTCTATAAAAGGCTAGCTAGTAAATATTTTAGTTGTGAATCATAAGAATTCTGTTGTAACTACCAACTCTGCCACTGTAGTATAAGAAAAATTATAGACATGTAAATGAACAAGGGTCACTGTTTTTCAATAAAACTTTATTTACAAAAACAGGTGGTGTATTGAATTTGACACACAGGCTATAAATTGCAAACGTAGTGAACTTAGCAACCACTCAGTATTTATCATATGATAAATACTAATATACTAAATACTCATCTATCTAGATACTCAGAGAGAATCATGGCCTGTATTGAAAATCTCTTTTAATTGTGAACAATTCTAATTTAAAATAAGTCAGTTTATTAACCTTAACTAAAAAACTTTCATATATTTATTCATGACATCAAATTCAGAAATTAGTGTTATATACTGGGATCTGAATTTGTTTTAATAATTATCTCCATGATTGAATAAGCATGATTTCAAATCCAAATCTGATTCTCTACATTCTTTCTATGAATATGTCATGTTATAGTTTGGAGACCAGGAAACTCTAATCACATCCCTGTTGTCAATACTATTTGGAATTTTGGGGTAGGTTTCCAGTTCTGAGCTAAATCATTAAGAACCGCTTCATGAGCACATTTTAAAATTATTCATCAACATTTGCATTTTAGTTCATTGAGACTCTTCCTACAAATTATAACAATGGCTAATATTTTTGTTTTGATGTATTTACCTTATAGTCTTTTCTTAGTCCCTTTGGGCTGCTGTAACATAATGCCTACCACTGAGTAATTTATAAAGAATATAAGCTTGTTTTCTCATAATTTTAGAGACTGGAATGTTCAAGATCAAGGCACTGTAGTTTTGGGGTCGAGTGAGGGCTACTCTCTGCTTTCAAGTTGGTTTATCCAGGGATGAAGAACACTATCCTCACATGGCAAAAGAACCAAGATGAACAAACTCACTCTCAAAATACCTTTTAAAAACAGAATTAATCATTTATCTCATATAAGTAGAGAGTAGAATGGTTACCAGAAGCTGGGAAGGGTAGAGGGTAGAGAGGAATGGGGAGAAGTTGGTCAATGAGTACATGGTTACGGCCAGGTAGGAGAAATAAATTCTGGTGCTCTCTTGCACAACTGGATGACTATAGATAACAACAATGTAGTGTTTACCTCAAAAATAACTAAGAGAGTATTTTGAATGTTCTCTTCACAAAGAATGAATACATGCTGGTGGACATAGATGTGCTATTACCCTGATTTGATTATAACACAGTATATCAAAATATCACACAATACCCCACAAACAGGTATAATTATTATCAATTATAAATAAAATAAAACATAAGAGTAAGACCATCTATATATTTTCTATTATAATTCATATTAAATCTAAAGATTTGTATAGAATAAAAGCAAATGGATACAGAAGGACAGACAGGATATATTTTGTTAAGGCTAATTAACAGACTAGAGAAGCCACAGTGCATGATGACAAAACAATATTGGAATAAGACCACTGTCATGGGTAAAAGAAAGGGACAATTTCTCATGATAAAAAAGATCTTTTCTCCAAGAAGAGATGTCAATTATTATTGTGTATACACCTAATCATAGAACATCAATTACATAGGGAAAAATGACAGAACTTCACAGAAAAAAAAAAGGAGTCACTATCAGATATTGGTAATCGAATATTTCAACAGGCTTCCTTCAAAAATTAGTAGGAAAAGTAAGCAGAAAATCAACAAGAGTATAGTTGAATTGAACATCATCAACTTGATCTGATTTAAAGTGTAGAATACTTCATTCAACGAAAACAGGATTCCCCTTCTTGAACTCACATGAATATTTATCAAAATAAACCACACTTGGGGTCATAAAACATCTTAATAAGTTTCAAAAAAATTGAAAGGATATGAATTATATCCTTAGGTTACAATGGAACTATACTAATAATCAATGAGATTCCCAATTATTTGGAAGATACACAGCAAATTTTTATATAACTCAAGGGCCAAAGAAGTCTCAATAGAAACTTTAAAATATTTTGAAATAAATGAAAATGAAAACAAAATATACACAAATTCACAAACAACAAGTAGAAAAATGGGATCACATTAAACTTAAAAACTTGTGCATAATATAGGAAACACTCTACAAAGTGAAAAGACCACAACCTATTTTAGAAGGGGAGAAAACAGTTGCAAACCACACATCTGATAAGAGGTTAATCCAGATTATGTAAAGAACACCTACAACTCTACAACTGGAAAAATAAATTGTATAAACATTTTCCCTATAAGATATACAAATGGCCAACAAGCATATGAAAAGATGTTCAACACCACCAAAAATCAGAGAAATGCAACTTGAAACTATATCGAAATAAATATATTTATTCCATTCATTGGGATGACCATTAGCAAATAATAATACAAAAAAGAAAAAGAAAATAGCACATGCTAGTGAGACTGTATAGAGTAACTGGAACATTGGTGGAAATGTAAAATGGTGAAACCTCTATTGAAAGCAGTATGGAGGTTTCTCAAAAAATTAAAAATAGCCAGGCATGTTGACATATGCCTGTAATCCCAGAAACTCAGGAGGCTGAGGCAAGAGGATCACAAGTTCAAGGTCAACTTCAGAAACTTAGAGAGACCCTGAGGAATTTAGCAAGACCCTGTCCCAAATAAAAAATAAAAATAACTGGGGACATGGCTCAGTGTTTAAGCACCCTGGGTTAAATCTATAGTATCCCCCACCCCACACACACACTATCAAAAAAAAAAAAAAAAGGGTTGGCAGACAGGACTCAAGAAATCTTAGTGTACTTGCCTACCATGCTTGAGGCCCTGGTTTCAATCCATAGTACAAAACAGGAAGAAAGAAATCGAGCAAGGAAGGAAGGAGGAAATGGTTTAATGGATTTCTTGAGACTTTGATTAGATAAAAATTAAATAAAAATAAAAACTATAAACTAAGAAATTTTGTAAAGAACAGAACTCATTCCAACCAATATGAGAATGTACTATCTGGGAGATGGTCTTACCTGAGGGTGAATCAGAGTACCTGGAGTGTCTGATTCTGAGGATTCTGACTTACCCTCAGACAATACCAACTTGGTTGTAGTTTTCTCCACTTAAAAAACTCAGTTCCTTAGTTTTCTCTTTAAATATATATATATATATATATATATATATATATATATATATATATATATATATATATATAT
>NW_026000109.1:1536630-1546364 GCF_001458135.2 Marmota marmota marmota | reverse complement strand
ACCCCGCATTGAATTTCCTTTAAAAGAAGGGCCTGGAAATCCTAAAACACATTTCTAACCCTCAAGATTGCCCACATTCTCCCTTGAATTCCTTGCTTTATCACAAAAAGATGTCTCTCTCTCTTGAGATAGCCCACATTCTCTCTTGAATGTGTTACCTATTTTCCTAATAAACCTGTCTCAGACTGGCATGTAATGGAATTCCTTTCTGTCCTGTAAGCCCAGGACCCCTCTGTTCCTGAGTGAAGGTCTTCCATTTTCGAATCCCTCATCATGTAAACCTTCCTTTAGAAGGTCATCTCTACTTCACTGGCTTTGATTACAAAGATTTTTAAGATTACAATCACCCATTCTCTCAGGCCTGACTCCAGAGAACCATTGGCTTGGCCTAGTCAGCTGCCATTTATGTTGATGTTTATATTATACAAAATGATTGCATTGGCCAGTCCCTAGTTTAATAGACTCAAACAATCCTGAGTCTTTGTTGTTCACTATCATCCCAGTCACTGCTCCAACTTGATCTTTAATTGTTACTGTTTACCCTTTGATGTGTAAAGTTAAGCAAGATAAGAGAGAGAAGCATCTCTGATGTCATAGCTGGCTCCTCTTCCTTTGTCACTTCCCATAGCTTCTTGCACAAGAACTTGCATATAGCAGGAGTTCAAAGAGTATTTGTGGATTGAAAGAATGTACAAAACAAATGAAAGAAGCAGTCTGTATTTCACAAGAGAGGAGCACCTGGGCAATAAGGACCCTGGGGATAAACTAGAAGGTACAGATGAACCTTTGAGATAGGAGACAAAAGAAGCAAAGAATGATGACACAGGGCAGAGCAGGCAGAGGACAAAACCAAGGAGTTCTGAACTGCCTAAGTGTGCAAATTCATAAATTTAAAAGGACTAGTCTATTAAAATGGTATATTGTGCAATTTTTATTTGTTGATTTTATGCTACCGATATAGCTGATTTTAACAGTCAATTCCCAAAGACGTTTAAACTGGAAAATAAAAAAAAAGAAAGTATTCATAACTATTGAAACTGTGAATAATGGGCATTTATTTGAAAGTTCTTGCACATTAGAATTGAGCTAGGTTCTTCATCAAAACATGTGTAGCCTTAATAGGCATGTTTCCAAAGATTATATGCCAATCTTATTATGTTGTGAAAATAATACATCAGTGTGGGTTAAGCCACCCTCATCCCAAAACTCAAAATTTGAAAAGGTTGAAAATCTGAAACTTTCTGATGGCCAACATGATGCCATAAGCAGAAATTCTACACCTGACTTCTTGTGATGCATCTCAATCAAAATAAGGCCCACTAAAAATATCACACAAAATTATCTTTAGTCTATGTTTATAAGGTATATATAAATTTTATGTTTAGACTTGGATCTCATCTATAAGATTTTCATTATGCATATGCAAATATTCCAAAATATTGAGAAGTCAGAAGTCCTAAACACTTCTGGTGGCAGACATCTTGGATAAAAAATGCTTAACCTATACTTTCAACACCTGGATCACTGTGAGATGACAGGGCAGCAATGCCACTTCCATGCCCAGAGCAGTTTGTCCCTGAATAAGGTGTTAGAAAACACCACACTGAAAGCATCCATGCCTCTGAGTCTGAGTCTCACCAGCTTTGTAACTTCAGATTAATTCCTGCAACCTCTCTGAGTTTTATTTCCCTAATTTTAAAATAAGGACCTAGTCTGGAATTTACACGATGTCCCTTCCACTTCTACCATTCATTGAGTCTAGGATTTATGAACATCCCACACAAATCTGGACAAGGTGTTCCCTTCTTTCTCTTCCTTCCATCATGACCATCAGGCCCCTTCACTCTTCATTGACTGTGGGCTGCTTCTGGGTCAAGAGGCTTCCTGGACCACAGGAGTCCCCTGGTGGCTACCCTTGGGAACTCTCTCACCAGACATTGCCTCTTGTAGTTCCTTGACTGGGGAGAGTTGCAGACACCCGGAGATCTCTTCTCCTTCTCCCTTGGCCTCTGATGCCTACAGTTGATCCCACTTTGTGTAATCTTTTTTTTTCCCCCACACATGCATATGCTTTTCCTAACTTGTTTCCAATTACTTTAAAAAAAATCTTTCTTTTCTCTTCCTCTTTTCATTTATTTCCCCTATTTAATTTTTGAGATAAACTAGGATGATTTTTGTTTCATTTTATATTTTTTCCTAAAAAATTGATATATTTTTTTCCTTATTAGACAAGGAGGTGCATGTTTGTTGTAATAGTATGTGCTGGAAATAATTTCAAACATTTCCTTTAGACTTTGCTTAAATATATATGTAAATTACTTTAAATATATCATTTGGATTTTGATACAATTATTTTTTTTTTTTGCTTTTTTAGCTAGATTATTTTCCCCAAACATTTTTCACTTTATTTCATAAGTATTTTTCGATGTTAGCATTGCTTTACCACTTTATCTTATATTCCAGTCTAATAATAATAAATAATTATTTCATCTAGTGATTGTAGTAGTCTTCTGTTTCATTTTCCATGATTTCAGTTACGCGAGGTAACTAAAAATTCAAGAAATAAACAATGCATAAGTTTCAAATAGTGTGCTGTTCTTAGTAGGATGATGATATCTCACACTGCGTCATGCCATCCCACTCCATTCAGACCAGATGTGCATCATCTTCTGTCTAGTGTATCCACAGCATATATGCTACTCATCCATCAGGCACTTAGTAACTGTCTAGATCATCAGATTGAATGTCACAGTGTCAAAATTCATATAACCCTTATTTTATTTAATGACTCCAAACTCCAAGATGAATGAAGCTAGCAATTCTGATGTGCCAAAGAGAAACTATAAGTGCTCTGTTTAAATCACAAGCCCTAAAATTTAAAATCCTAATGTTGAAATCATGATAGCTACCTCCCTGAAAAAAAAAATGTAAACCTTGTGAAAATAGTCTAGATAATAGGAACAGAAAGTTGTCTTCTAAGGAAGTAATGGGTCACAGGATTTAGAAATGATGAAAAGTTGATTTTATAAATAAACATGTCACTTGACTACACTGGCCTTCCTTCCTACTTGCTGTACACCTGAGTATTTATGCTGAAAAATGTTATTGTTTATTTCATTTTGTAAAATGGCACATAAAGTGTTCTGTTGTGTTTCTATATGGTTCTAAAATAAAACCCCTTTNATTGTAGTATTCCATTTATTTGAAATGTTCAGAAGGAACAAAACCAGAGAGACTCAGAATAGATTAGTGATTGCCAGGGGTTGAGGGAGGGAGGTATTGAGATTGATTGCTAACAGAACAGGTTTAGAAGGGTTTCTCTTCTTCTTCTTCGTTTTTTTTTTTTTTTGAATGATGGATATATTCTAGAATTAAATATCAGTGATATAATACCAATTGTGAATAATAAAACAATACTAGACACTTTAAAATGTTGGATATATTGGGTAATATAAAATTTGTTTCAATAAAAAATTTTAAAGTAAAGAGAGAGACTTATACATGCAAATACAAAGGGGAAAAAAAGGTAAAGTAGGTACATTGATTTAATTTTAGACAAAATCAACTTCATAATAAGGAAAATTTTCAGGGATTAAAAAAATAGCATATGTAATAATAGATCAGTTCTCCAAGAGGAAATAACAGTCCTAACTCTAAACACCTGACAATGGAGTATTCAAATGCAAGAGACAAGCTATCTAATCACAGGAGGAGAGTAGAATGGTGGTTTCCAGGGAATGAGGCAAGGGTGGTTGGGTCATGTGTAGAGAGAAGGAATAAATTCAAGAGATCTATTGAACAAAATGATTATAGTTTATAATGTATTGTATTTTTGAAGACTTCTAAGAGTAGATTTGAAGTGTTCTCACCTCAAAGAATGAAAAACATGTGAGGTGATGCATATGTTAATTAACTCAATTACCCATTCCACAATGTAGGCATATTTGAAAAGTTGTACATGATAAATCTAATTATCATATTATCATGTAAAGCATGTTTACGCTCTCTCTCTCTCTCTCTCTCTATATATATATATATATATATATATGTACAAGATTCAATCGATAACCTAAACTAAATAGCTTTAGAGCAATGAAATTATTAGATAATAGCCTTTAAAAAATCACCAGGCCCAGAATGCTTCACTGGGAGATTCTTTAAAACATTTAAGGAAAATATAATAATATAATGCCTTCAGAAAATAGAAAAGAAAAAATAATCTTTCCCAATTCATTTTGTGAGGTCAGTTACTCTCATATCGAAAAACAGACTAAAACTTTACAACCAAAACCCCCCTAAAGGTTCATTTTACTCATGGTTATAGGAGTGAGTATCCCTAATAAACTATGTGAAATAAGATCCTATAACATAGAAACAAAGTGATAGATTATGTATAAATAGATCCTTTCTGGGAATGTAAGGTTAGCTCAGCACAAATGTTTTGCAAACCCTCACACAGTGGTGCTGACACCCTGCATGAAGGGAACGCAGGATAGAACTGATGTTGGAACTTCTGACTTTCACTCTTACATCTTATAGCCAACTGGAGAAATAGGAAAGGCCTTGAATAGATAAATTAGCAACTTATCACTGAATAACAAATTCCCCAAACTTATAGTGATGAGCCCAGCATAATTCCATTTTAAGATCGGGGGCCATCTCATCACAAAGTCATGAAAAGTTAATTTCAGTTTTACTATAAATTACTGCAATTTCTAGACTTGTTTGGAATTCCTGCCCATGCTCTGAACTCACCCATTCCAGGCTCTCCTTGACCAGATAGCAGCCCTCTCTGAAATCTCAGTGGCGCTTCATAAATCCTGATGTTGGGATCTGAATTTACTCCCTATCTTGAAATATGCCATAGACCATGAACCTGCTATTTTCCTTTGTATTATGCTTGTCAAAATCCCCTTATCTGTAAGTTCTCAAGACACCTCCCTCTGCAACTTTTTGTGCAATAAAACCTTGCTCCTGGAGAGCTGGGGTACTGATCTCTAGCCTAGGGTTTTGGAAGAGACAGTCCTAGACAACTCTTGTGTACACAAATACAAGCTTGCTTTAATTTGATTCAAAATTGGAGTTGGTGGTCTTTTCTTTGTGTCATGGTTCAACAATAGTCTTGAAACAAACAAACAAAAAAATTATCATCTCCCAGGATCTGTGGGTCAGAAACCTGCATCCTCTGTCTCACTAGATGCAGTCATAGTGTCAACCAGGGCTGTGTTTAACAAAGCTCCACTGTAGAAGCGTCTGCTGTTAAGCTTATGGGTGTTGTGGACAGGACGAAGCTTCCCCAGGGTTGTTGGACTGAGGGCCAATTTCCTCCGTGGCTGTTGGCTGAAGTTTGCCCTCAATTCCCTGCCACCAGGCTCTCTCCCTGGAGAGGCTTACATTTGGCAGCTTGCTTTATCAGGGCCAGCAAGAGAGAAGAGACAGAGGTTAGAGACAATGCAAGCAAAGCAGAAGTCTTGGTCTTTGTAACCTAATCTATAAATTGATGTCCAATCATTTTTGGCATATTCTATTCATTAGAAATAAGTCCTAAGGCCTAGTTCACACTCCATGTAAGGAGATTCCATAAGGTGTGAATAAATGGAGATGAGAATGCTTGAAGGCCGTCTTAGAAGCTGCCTGTTAGAGGTGCAATTATATCAAAAGGCATCCACAACCTCAAATTCAGTCCTTTATCACAAACTATCCTGCACAGAGGTTCCGTGAGTTTGCTCTCCCGCTGCCTATACATAGGCTTCTTTAATACTCAAATCAAGTCAATAGTTTAAAAATACTATTGGTGACTATTTAAAATACTTCAGACAACATCTGATGATTTATCCTATTTTTGAAAATAAGAGACTCTTTATCATTATACTCATAACTCTTCTATTGATTCTGATGTTAGTTTATGTGATAGTTAATTTTATGTGTCGATTTGGCTATGCAGGCAGTTATTTGGTCAAACACCAATCTAGATGTTGCTATAAAAGTATCTATTGGCCGGGCTCAATGGCACACACCTGTAATTCCAGTGACTCAGGAGGATGAGGTAGGAGGATCTCAAGTTCAAGTCCAGCCAGCAGCTTAGCAAGGCCCTAAACAATTAAGCAAGACCCTGTTCTAAAGTTTAAAAAAATATGAAATAAACAGGACTGAGGATGTTGCTCAGTGGTTAAGCACACCTGAATTCATTCTCCACTACAAAAAAGTATTTCTTATTTTGTGATTACCGTGTAAACCAATAGACTTTGACTAAAGAAAATGACCTTCCATAATGTGGATAGGTGTCATCCAATCAGTTGAAAGCCTTAAGAGAAAAGACTAAGGTTCTCCCAAGGAAGAAAGCACTATGTATTTTTTTACTTAAAACCATAACATCAACTCTTCCATGGGTCTCCAACCTGACCACCTGCCTGCAGGCTCACATGAGCAATTCCTTAAGAGGATTCTATTACATGTATGTGTGTGCACGTGCACATATGATACATATATATATTTCTCACATATGTAAAACAATCAATTAGATAGATAGATGATAGATAGTGATCTTATTGGTGCTGTTTCTTTGAAAAACTCTAATATAAAGTTTATAGCAGTATATAAATCAATCATTGGAAACGTAATTCCTCAGGATGGATGCTCATCTACATTGCTGCTAAACATGAAAGTCTCTCAAATGCAGACAAAGTTTGTCTCTGTTACTTACTTCACAGATTCCACATAGACTCTCAGTCTGTGACCAGAGCAAGCATATATACATTTTTTTCTTTCTGTCAGAGTTTGGTGAGAAAGAAGTCATTATATCCCATTCAACTGTTGGTTTCACTGAAAAGAAGAAAGACTGCTAATTTAAATTTCACAGACAGTATTAATGCCACATTCCTAGCATTTTTGAACAAATCAGGTAACAGTCATAGGCCACTTGCAAAAGGAGATGTTTGTCAAAGTGGAAAAAGTGTATCTTCAAAGAATATCTAGAAATAGCAACTCAGAACTCCAGATCTCAGAATGGAAAAGAAGAGCTGCAGTCTTTAAACAGGTGCTAACTTTCTTAATTGGTACTCCAGGTCTGTCTCCAAAGATGCTTGTAAGTGCTTAAAATTTACACATTGTTAGTAACAAATGATGTCTAACCTGCCTTCCTTACACCTGTGAGAAACAACTGTTGCCTCAGCAGATGACATGATCCTCAGGGCTGAATGATCATTCATTCACAGAATGTAAATGAGGAGACTTAAAGAACAGTTAAACAATGAGTGATAAAAGTAAAGGAAAGGAATGATCATCTTTTTCAACAAGGTAATCTTATTGGACTGAAGATTGTGCAAAAGTTATTCCACAAGCAAAATCCCCAAAACCTAGCAAAAGTCTCTTCCAATACCCCTCAAGTTTGCTTACCAAAATGTCTTTAATCAAAGTCAAGATGAGCAAGCACACAAAAACACTCAGGGAATGAGCTGTACCTTAGGTCTCTACTTCCCATGTTCCTGGACCTTCTTGCCCCTCTTTTGCTTCTGGCTTCTCAAATGCAGCAGTGTATGTAGCATCTGGAGCATATTTGTTTTAGGAAAGGTTGAGTGAACTCAGATGCTGATCTATTTATAGTTTCATAAAACGAGAGAGATGGCAATTCTCCATTATAGGTGCAAACCTATATATACTGAGGGATAAAATATAATCATATGCTTGCTGAGAAAAAACTAGTCAGGGTGATAAGACCTATTGGTTCACTGGTTGTGTGATGCCAGTACAGGTCTTCTTCTGATTTTTATTGACATACCAGGAGCCAGTCTGCAATCCAAGACAGATCCATGAATTGGGGTGGAGGGGAGACTTATGTCTCCCACACATAGAACCCTGAGGAAGGATCAGTTAGATTCACAGTGAGAAAACTAAATAAACAGAGACACAGGAGCTGGGTATATACTGATAATTGTGGTGGTGCCTCCATCGGGATGACTCACCTGGCTCCTCATCTACTAGCATGAAGCCTCACAGCCTTAATCTCTGTCCAACCATGGGTGGTCCCTTGCTTGCTGGATTATGCACCCCAACCCCATGCTCTGGACCTCTCTCTTCCCATATCTAGTCATCCTTGGCACCTCATCCTCTGAACTCTTCCAGTCATTAAAAACCCCCACCTCTCCTCCATTCCTGAGCCAGACTTGCTTCATAGCTTCATGTTTAGAATTCTGATTTTTTTCTCAAATATCTCTTCCCAGTAGAAAAATTTCTGAAGGAAAGGGAGGTGGAAAAAGTCCCTGAAATGTTCCAGTTTCCTGATGGGCCCTTCCTCTTCCCCTTCCCCTATTCCTCCTCCTCTTCTTTTCTTTTTGTTTTTCATTTTGTTTTTCTTCCTCTTCTCCTGATTAATTTCAAATATTTACTTTAAATATTTTTTAAAAAATCTTTATCTCAAGGACAAATTGTGTGCCACTATTTACATATTGTTAGGGTCTGTATTATAAACAAATGGTTTTTTATTTTGTTTTCACTTAGTCCCAGTGGGGAAGTATATTATAAAATTAACTTTTATGGCATCATCCTGATTTGGGGAATAATTTGTTTGTATTGTGATTTGTGGTAAATGTGCCATTCTATCACATGTAATTAAATATCCCTATATGCCTATATGCAGTAAGAAACAATACCAAACAAAGCAAATACGGAAATGTTATAAATTATGAAAATATGGCAATAAGTGTCCTACTGACAATTTCTTTTCATTTTCTTCACTGGATGATTCAGTTCATGACAATATCATTATTTAAGACAAAAATTCAACATCAGAAAACAAACTAAAACAAGATGATGACAGTAAATGCTTGGAGATGATTAGTGATTTCTGGTGAGCAAATTCCCTCATCAGTATAATTCTCCTTTAGCAGGGAACCTCCTTCAAGTTATTAGTATCTCTTGGCAAAATGCAAATTGAGTATTAAAAAAAAGAAAGTGGCCCAGTTTATCAACCCCTTTTTGTCTTTGTAGACCTAGACTAGGTGATTAATCTAGAAATATTGATTATTCCTTTTTTTTCCCTAAAAATAACACCTTAGATTCTGGGCAACCCAGCTCTGAGACTCAGTTTGTACATTCTTACATTTGATAATCTTAATGTCTGCCCACTTCAAAACTTATTTTATGCATTAAATAACAATGCATGTAGAAAACTCTAAAAGGTGTGGGGATTATAGTACTAAAATCATTAATTTTATTAGTTTCTGCAGAAATACCTATGTATCTTAACTCAGTTTATAATATTTTTCTCCTAGATTTTCTTTTTATTTCATACAATGTCTTAATCTTTTCTTTACACTTTATGCTTTGACTATTACTCTTAGGAAGTCCTTTTAAGGTAGGATAGAGGAAATAAAAAAATAACTAGAAAGGAGATGTAGGAAGGACACAAAAAAATAGGATTTAATTTAAGTTCTGAATATGCTTCCAGGCCCATCACTCTGAAATTCCTAAACCATTTGTATATCTACTGGTGCACTGTTAATTAAATCACTGATAAACCTATTGAATAAAGAGAGAATATTTTGAGAAAACTATAATTGAAGTGACTATCAGATAATAAGGACCACATCAGCCTCAGGATCCTGAGATTGACCAACCACCAGAAACCATCTTGAGATTACTAGACAGATTTCATTCCAAGGAGTTATGAACTGCCTAAGTGTGCAAAATGGTATATTGTGCAATTTTTATTTGTTGGTTTTGTGCATAACCAATCC
>NW_026000109.1:1514033-1517054 GCF_001458135.2 Marmota marmota marmota | reverse complement strand
TTAATACAGCCCTTATGGAAAATAGTATGACAGTTACTCAGAAAATTAAAAGTACAAAATCCATATGATCCAGCTGTCCCACTACTGGAAATATATCCAAAGGAAATAGAATCCACATGTCAAGGAGACATCTGTGTTTTCATAGTACAGCATTATTCACAGTAGCCAAGGTATGAAAGAACTTTTAACTTTCAAGGCCATGGCATGTTTCAAGGAAGGTGTTGTTGTACAGAGAGTTCCTTACAAGATTTTGATTCCATACAAATAAAAGAACACTTCAGGAATTCACTGATGTTTTGTGGCTAAAAGTTATCATCTGCAAGAATTCAAATAGAAATCTAGTAATATAATTCTAAAATTGGAAAAATCACACTTAATACCCATTTATCAAAAATTGGAAAGGGATGAATTTGGAAATATCATACTGATCAGTTTTAGTTGGATGCTTCAAAAAATATAATCAGACTATCAATTATTCATCTTGAATTCCATAAAAATGACTCCTTGGGAGAAAATTAACATTTTTTGTGGCAAGTTACTTCTTTAGCTGTTTTTCTAGAGCTGAAAAAATTAGGACTTTCTGTATTTCAAGCAAAATATTGATACATTTATTTTTTATTAAACAGTGTTTACTTCATTTATACATGTATCTTTTCATATGCCTACTAAAAATTATTATTATTAGAACTTCTAGTATGTATATCAAAATACGTGTATCCTTATTTTATCTGAGAAGTCCAGATGAAAATCCTAGTGCTTATACATCATGTTTACTTCCATAAATTATTTAATCTTTGGAATTTGATTTCCCATCTACAAAATGGAGTTGGTCATAGTACTTATGGGGTAATTGTGAGGACTAAGTGGGATAACAAACATAAAGCATTAGTACTTTGGCATATGGTAAATGCTCAAAAATGTTAGTGGTTATTCTTATGCTGCTTGCACTAGGGAAGATAACTATAAAGTTTGAGCACACATAGAAGCTCCTTGGTGAAATCAGTGGTTTCTCCTAAATGTTCGGGTTTGGGGTTTTTGTGTTTTGCATTTGGGTTTCTGTTGTTTTATTTTCCTGTCTTGAATAATTTTTGAGTTTCTTGTTTATTGTGTCCATCTACAATATATATATAAATTAATTAAAAAATGTATAAAACTAGCTCTTCTTAAGAACATCTCTAGCAATTAGAGAAATGCAAATTAAAACTACACTGAGTTTCATCTCACTCTAGTCAGAATAGAAATTATCAAGAATATAAGTAATGGGGCTGGGGTTGTGGCTCAGTGGTAGAGTGCTTGCCTAACATGTGTGTGGCACTGGGTTTGATCCCCAGCACTACATAAAAATAAACAGATAAAATGTATTGTGTCCATCTACAACTAAAAAACATTTTTTAAATAATATAAGTAACAATAAATATTGATGAGGAAGTGAGTAAAAGGTACACTCATACTTTGCTGGTGGGACTGCAAATTGGTGCAACCATTCTGGAAAGCAGTATGGTGATTCCTCAAAAAAAAAAAAAAAACTAGGATTATAACCGACCATTTGACTCAACTATCTTACACCTTGGTATATATCCAAAGGATTTAAATTCAGCATACTACAGTGATGCAGCCACATCAATGTTCATACCAGCTCAATTCAGGATAGCTAAGCTATGAAACCAAACTAAGTGCACTTCAACAAATGAATGGATAAAGAAAATGTGGTATATATACAATGGAATATTATTCAGCCATTAGGAAGAATGACTTTATGACATTTGCCAGTAAAAGGACAGATGGAAGACTAACATGCTAAGTAAAGTAAGCCAGTCCCCAACAGCCAAAGGTCAAATGTTTTCACTGATATGTGGATGCTAACCCATAATAAGGCAGAAGAGCCAGGAGAAGAGATATTCAGTAGATCTGATAAAGGGGAATGAAGGGAATAGATGGTGGATAGGAAAGGAAAGACAGTGGAATGAATTCCAAGTAATTTTTCTATGTACATATATGAATACATCACAGTGCATGTAGCATAATAATAACCACTAACATTTTTTGACCATTTACAATATGCAAGACAAAGTAACAATGCTTTATGTTTGTTATCCCACTTAGTCCTCACAATTACCCTATAAGTACTATGACCAACTCCATTTTGTAGATGGGAAACCAAATTTTTATTTATTAATCTTTTATGTGGTGCTGAGGATCGAACCCAGTGCCTCACACATGCTAGTGCTCTACCACTGAGCCACCACCCCAGTCCCAAAGTTTTATCCATATTTTAATAGACTGAAATTGGGACCATATTTGTCAACAACTTTTCATAGACATGGAAAACCTAACACACCATGTCACTCTCCTACTCCAGGAAAACCACCATTAATCACTGACAACATTTCTTCTCCATCCAAGTTCTAATACAAGCTCAGAATCCTCAATATATCATTCATGGATGACAAGAGCAAGAGATGGAAGACAACACCTGAGCTGAAATCTAGTTTGTATGAGCAAATAAATGCAAAATTAAAGAATAAAGAAATAATGATGATTAAAATGGATATTAAAAAAATAAAAATAACAGAAATAACAGATGAAAGCAAAATCTGGATATTTAAAGAATATAAAGTTTAAAACTTCTAGAAATACTGATGAGGAAAAAATGGAGAAGGCAATTACTAAATCATTAATGAGCAAGTTATATCACTGCATGTTCTATAGAAATTAAATGGCTGAGGAAACGGTAAAAACTTATTTATGTTATTATATTCACTAACTTAAAAGAAACACGAAAATGCCATGAGGGACACCAACAACCAAACCTCACTCACAAGAAATAGGTACGTAACATAGCCCAATATTTATTTATAAAAGAGGTTGAATTTGTAGTTTCAAACATTTTTACAAATGACACTCTAGGCCCAGATGAATTACTAGTGAATTCTAACAGACACTTAAGGAGCACATAATATTTATTTTACTTATATAAATTCAAAGGCCAAGAATATCTTCCTACTCTAAAAGGCCTCATTT
>NW_026000109.1:1508523-1510630 GCF_001458135.2 Marmota marmota marmota | reverse complement strand
TTTTTTTTTTTTTTTTTTTTTTTTGCAGAAAATGGAAATTCAGGCATCAGTGTAACTATTTCCATGTGTTCAAACAGCAATCAAACATTTTTCTGGCCAGTGTTTTGAGCTGTTGCATTCAGTTTCACAGGAGAGTAAGGAACCCATCTGCCTGCCAACCTGAAACTCCTGTCTGTGGAAGCTGGACACATGAAGTAAATAAAAAGAAAGGCTGTTAAATACAGGAAATATTTGCATGCAGTAACACAAATATATTTTAAAATAAGTCAATAGTAAACTAGTGAAAAAAATATATATATACACATCCAAGATATGGGCATCTTTTGATTAAAAGAACAAGCATTATAAAATAATTCTAATTTTTGTGTTGTAGAATGACATATTGTTGAAAATATTGGTTTTGTGTTTGTGTGTGTGTGTTCTTTTCCTTTAACTGATAAGCCATTGGAATGGTCTTGGACCACTTCTTTTCTCCCTTTTTAGACAATACATAATGCCACTAGTTTTGTGTGTGCGTGTATGTGCGTATTTGATAATTTTGATTAATTCTAGTTTTTCATTGAAAAAATTTGACTTATTTTTCTGTAATTTCAGGTTTGTCCTCACTTTTTTTATACCTTTTTAAAGTTAATGTCTTTTTGATATACCTAATTGCGTTGAGAGCCACAGCCAAAGGGGCCCCAGCAAACTTCCAGCTGCCAGCTGTGATTGGCTCACAGAGGCCCCATCAAACTTCCAGCTGCCAGCTGATTGGCTCCTCTGTGGTGATGCTCATTGGGCTGTTTCCCCGCCCTTTCAGACCACAGAGCTGCTCATTGGGGAACTTTTTTTGGCTCCGCCCACGAGACCCAGCCAATCGGCCTCAAGAGCAGGAGGAATGGGGCGGGGGTGTTGAGAGGCTTGTGGGAAGCCTGTGGTGGCAGTTGGGCTCTATGATATACATAATTGCTTGTGGCAAATTTATGTGTTCAATACATATTTTCTTTTTCCTTATTAATCAGTTCATTAGAAATACTTTTAAGAGAAGAAAAAAACAAAATACTTTAAATTTAGCTATTTTGTGACAATATGAGAGTCCCAGAAGGAAGGGTTACATCAGAAAAAATATCTCATTTGATTCAAATGTTTGAATTGTCAAGATCATTGTACAGTCATGTGTAGCTAATAAAAAAATTAAAAAATAATAAAATTAAATAAAATTAAATTTAAAAAGCTATTTAGGGCAGCTATAATGAGATCTCTCTCTCTCCTCTCTCACTTTCATTCTTTATTTTCCAGTTGAATCATACTTTCAGGTTTACTCTGAGAAGTTAGAGAATATATTCTGATTAATGTAAATACTGATCAGGCTTTTTTTCCCCTCAAATATCTTGGACAAGTCACATGTTTAATTTATTCTTTTGTTTATTGATTTTGCAGAATAAGGCATCTTCATGCACAAAATTTATAATTAAGAGTAAATCATGATCTTGTTAGGAATTTCCAGAAATAGTGGGGTGCTCCAGAACCTGGAGGAAGGATTTCCATTGCACTAGGATTGGCTATGGGGACTCAAACGCGAGAGATTTGTCGCATGGAGGGTAACAGTGCTTATTCAGCAAATCGCCCCGCGGCTAGAGTCTGCAGCGCGTGCTGGGAAACGAGGAGATAGCGGCGCAGGGATACAGCACTGCGGTTCTCCACACTGGTCAGACCACAGAGGAGGCCAGCGGCCACCATCTTGGAGAGCTGACGTCACCATCCCTGTTTTCGACTGACCGCAGCTCATTCAGCCATAGAACAGGTAATTTCAGGCTGCCATTCGCCTGCGGCTTGCAGACAGATTACTTAGGCCCAGTGCTAAATAACCCACGGAAACTGCTTCTTGGAGCCTGCTCTTATCAGAGCATACACCGAGCATGGAGCGGCCGAATTCCGGCTCCTGGAACTGCTCTGGCCCAGGGCTAAGGAGCCCGCGGAAACTGCTTCTCGGTCCGGGTCCTGCTGAGGGCCGGTCAGGACTCACCCGTTGCTTTGGTTACCTGGCAAAGGGAACGAAATGCTGCCATTCGCATAGGATACCAACATGGCAGAGATCTGATGTCATCAGAAAGCGGCGGAGGAGAGA
>NW_026000109.1:1493193-1496286 GCF_001458135.2 Marmota marmota marmota | reverse complement strand
AAAATAATACAAGGGGGAGAAATGAATGACAGTAGAGGGGGTAGAGAGAGAAGAGGGGAGGGGTGCGGAGGGGAGGGGAGGGGGGATAGTAGAGGATAGGAAAGGCAGCAGAACACAACAGACACTAGTATGGCAATATGCAAATCAATGGATGTGTAACTGATGTAATTCTGTAATCTGTATATGGGGTAAAAATGGGAGTTCATAACCCACTTGAATCAAAGTGTGAAATATGATATATCAAGAACTATGTAATGTTTTGAACAACCAACAATAAAAAATTAAAAAAAAAGAGTAAATCATTTATTTAAATAAGGTATTGCCAGATGTGGTGGTGCATGCCTAATCCCAGTGCCTCAGGAGGCTGAGGCAGGAGGATTGCAGGTTCAGTTAGCCTCAGCAACTTAGTGAAACTGTAAGCAACTTAATGAGACAATGTCTCAAAAAAAAAAAAAGTAAGGTTGGGATGTGACATGTGACTCAGTGGTTAAGTGCTCCTGGGTTAAATCCCTGGTACAAAAATAAGAAAAAAGGAATTTTGCAAAAAAATATGGTTTTGGTCTTTTGTAATTCTCATTAAAAGACTATATTGCCCCCCTCCAAAAAAAAAAAAAAAAACATGGACTGTCAACGCCTAAATCTGAATAGTACTGAACACTATATATGCTTTTTCATTTACATACCTATGATAAAGTTTGATTCATAAATTAAGTACAGAGATTAATAACAATAAGTAACAACCAAAAAATTTATAACAATAAGCAGTAATAAAATTTATGTGAATTTTTCCCTCCCCTTGAAAAAGTTAAGAAAAATCAGATCTTTTTAGACTGCTGTTGACTGAGAATGACAACTGCCAAAAGCAAGATTCTGGGTATAGGGATTACTATATGAACACTCAAACTTTATTCTATTTCCCCAGAGCTGCTACCTTGAGATCCCTATGAAGATGTGGCTGTTTTGTCTCTGAGTTCTGCCAATGACATGGACAACAGGGGTAAGTGGCATCTAACTCCCCTTCATCTGTGTTGTCTCCAAGATTAGAACTTACAGATATCTTCTTGGACTCTGGGTACTGTGCCTGCTGGAAAGGTTGACTCTGCCCATTAATAATTTTGCCAGCACAAAATCACTTTAATCTTCCCATGGACTAAACTTCTACATGTCTCCCAGCAGACCAATTTGTCTTAGCTGATAGAAAGGTAGAAGGGTTGGATGTAAAAGCAAGGACTGAAGGCAAGGTATTCTGATCCTCCTCAAGGGCACTTTAATCTGTGACCTTGGACAAGTTCATTAATTTAGCCTAATGAACTTTATCTGTTCAGTTAAAAAATCTGAACTCACAATCTGCTTAGAATATGATCTCTCATGTTTCTGGATCCTAATTATTTACTGTTACTTAAAAATAACTCATAGGAATCAAATTATGTTATATGCATGTATAAATATGCCACAGTAAAACCCAGTGTTCTGTATAAAGAATATACACCAATAAAAAATTTTAAACGATAGGAGGCTAAACTGGAATACACTGAATCATTATGTAAAACTTCACACAGTGAGTGAAAAGTTGCCTACTGGCCATTGTTGGGTGACTGATGTCTGCCACGGAAACGGAATAAAAAAATCAGAACTCACAGGCTTCTTAGAATCTGATCTCTCATGCTTCTGGATTCTAATTATTTTCACCTGGAAAAGGCTCTTGTGTTTTAAAGATAGCAAGTGTTCCTGAATTGACAGAAGATATGATAGATTGATAGGAACAAAGCGCAGTGGCTGAAGAGATCATATAATCAAAAAAAAAAAAAAAAAAAAAAACATGAAAGACCAGTTGCTCTTAGTTCCTGGAGTCAGAGTACCATGAAAGCAGGGGACCCTTGTTTGCTTTTTCCTTTCCCATGGGCTCTGTTCAGAATGCTTTCTCACCAGTGTTCCCCATTGAAAGCTGGAGTGAGATTGTGTGAGAGGTACCTATTCTGAAATAAATCATTTGTGGGTGAGCTCAGAACTGAGCAAGCACTAGAACTCTGGGCCAATGAGAGATCCCTTTTCTGCAGTCTTTGACACACATAATGAAATAGAGCCAAAGCTACTGCTGCCAGTTTCACAAAGTACTCACTTTGACAAGAAAATCTGATGACCGCCAGCCTTCATGCCGGGGAGTCAAACATTTTGCACCAATATTTATCGCATTTACTTATTTTTTTCCCCAGGAAAATGAATCACTTCCCTCGGAGAATTGAGCAGCTCCTTCCTATTGAGGCTGCAGACTAAATGCTGACCACCAGCAAGGGCTCTTTTTCCCTCTAGGACTCCTCGGGAACGTGTTATTTACTTTCCTCACAATGGCTGCCCATGGTTGATCAGGCAACACTGTTGTTGCATTCAGATATGTCCTTGGGACTGTAATCTGCACTCTTTGATCCTGTGTGGTTCACATTTGTGGTCCTTGATTGAATTCATATCAGGTTCCTCCCCTTTTAGGCTACTGATTTTAGATGTGAACAATAAAATCACCTTGACTATAGATGTAAAGCCATACTTCCCATTTCCATCTGTAGCACCTTAGAACAATTCTGCCATGGTTCCAAATGCCCTAGAGCACTGTCCATATAACTTAAAAACATTGTAAAGGGAAATGTGAGCCCTCTGTTTTTATGTATGTTTTATCAATGCTTTGGCTTCCCCTACATCCCACAAAATCTTGTTGCTAGGATGCTTCTTTTGCCTTTAATTTCACTGGTCAGGTAGGGGGAAAAATCATACATATTTTTCTTTCATCTTTCTAGTTTCTTAGTTAAGATCATGTTAAACATAAATTTTTGTAACCTTTAAGCTTTTTAATCAAATACACAACTAAGTCTTCTTCCTCTCTGTTGCTGAGTTTCAATTAGTTCCCTCCTTATGCAAATATGGTTACTTGATCACTATCAATACTATACATGTTGAATACAGTAATGAGAGAAACTCACACTCATAGGTTAAATGTATAGATAATCAGCAAGTTACTTAGATCTGAAATTTTTTAATACAATATGAAAACTAAATTGCAGAACGGTTGTGACAACAAAACAAAATATAGTTAAATATTTT
>NW_026000109.1:1487197-1490764 GCF_001458135.2 Marmota marmota marmota | reverse complement strand
GATCATTTATTGACTTTTTAATTTTTTGGTTGTAGATGGACATAATACCTTTATTTTTATTTATTTATTTTTATGTGTTGCTGAGGATCTAACCCAGTGCCTCACACATGCTAGGTGAGTGCTCTGCCAACTGAGCCACAATCCCAACCCTCACTTATTGACTTTCTTAACAGAAATATCTAAGAACTGAATTTTGTTGTTGAGGTTGTTTAGAAAGAAAATTCTTTAATGATTAAAAATGAGTGTAAGAATTTGCATTAATATTGTTAAATAATTATAAACCAGTGAATATTTCTGCAGAAGCAAGAAGCAAATAGGATGGTCCAATCTGAAGGCATCTTTTTTTTAGTATAGAAGCCATGGATACATTTAGCATATTCTTATTATGCAGATAGCTGGACATTATCTGGCTGTCCATCAAGACAGATTTTCTTCCTTCTCTACCATAGTATGTAGTTCAGAGCCAACTCGTATGAACTGGGTTCCCTTGTCATCTCTACCTTTTCATTTTTCAGACAATGTGAGGCACTGTCTGAAAGCTTAAGACAGAAAGAGATAGTTGAGGGTACTCACCCTCGCCATTCCTCCTTGCTATGCTTTGTGTTGGATAAGGCTGTGTTCCTCTACCAAAATTAGAACTTTCAGATACATTTCTCCTATAACTGGAAGTCTCAGAGAAGATTCCAGGAAATATTCACTTCCTTGTTTTTTCAAGCCTAAAGTGAGAAAAGCTTCCTGTATTTACTAGCTATTGGGTGTTTTGCCACTTATCAATTTTCCTTAAATGTTACCACATCTTTGTTAAAAGAAAAACAACAAATGGTTTAGAAACCTGTCTTCAACAATCCCTTATGACCTTGTTATACTTTTGCTATTGATTTCCTGTCCCATTTTAATTATGACTGGTTCCTGAAAAAGACTTTTAAAATGCAATTCTGTAACTGAGCTGTTCTCCTATTGGATGAGTACACTAACCCTTATGTGGGTGGGAGAATTAAATTCTGGGTCTTCCAGTAGCATCTGGAATATTTGCATTAACATCAAGGAAGCATGGAACGAAATGCTGATGGAGTCCAAGGTCATGGGAGAGCAAGTGGCTCTTGCATTTAGACACTGATGATAATGGTACTTACAATGATTTTTACTGTGAGGTGGTGGTTTCTGCTGACCTGAGAACCTACACAAAGTAAAGAACTCAAGTATATTGCAAGAATCCTTGCCCTTGACGTAGTCATACTATTTCAAGTGACTTTGCAGCACTTTCACCATAGGGGTAGTCTGAGCTCCACTGGGAAAATCTGGGCTATTAATTTTCTCTGGCCAACAGAATGCAGTAGACACAACATTGTAGCAGTTCTAAGTTTGGTGTCTGAGGTCCTGCATACATCTTCTTGTCTTTATAACCCAACTAGCCTCCAGGTGATGCAGCCTGGGCTAGTCTGTAGGTTGATAAGAAATCATTTTCCCATCATTCCAGCTAAAAGGTTAGTGAGGTCAGTCCATTTTGTCAATTGGCTGCAATAATCATCTGCCTTAAATAGTATTTGATAAATTTAACTGTATGAAAGTTAAGTAAAGAAATAAATAGTAATTGTGGAGGACAAATTATCATTCTTATTATCTGGTTCTGAATACACAATAGGAAAAGTATGAGAAAATAAAACCTACAATGCACTTATTTGAAAATGCATTTTTTTAAAAACCTCTCACATATTAAGAAAAAAGTTTTTTAAAGACAGTCAATGCAATAGAAAAATAGGCTAATAATTTCAACGGCACTTCTTTATAAAAAGAAAAGTACCTGAATCACAAGCATAGGAAAATGTACTTAATCTCTCCACAATTAGCAATGGGCAAAATAACAACATAATAGGATACTATTATTCACACAAAATACTGTCAAAAATTTAAATATTAGAAAATACTGAGTGTGTTTAATTGAATTATGGGTCTCAATTCTTCATCTCACTATAATAAAATTATGGAGCTATACTCTTGCCAGGAATGCGATGCAGGCAGAGTAAACTTTCTCAAAGTTATATAAGAGCAGATTATGCTTCCAAACTGAGACCACAGTGGTTTTGTGGGTTACATGCCCATATTTATTTTTTGTCAATGGACCTTTATTTTATTTGTTTACTTTTATGTGGTGTTGAGAATCAAACCCAGTGCCTCACATATGCTAGACAAGCACTCTAGCACTGAGCTACAACCCCAGCCCCTACCTGCCCATAATTTTAGATCAAAGTTTCAAACCCTGCATATCCCTTCAAAGGTTCAGGGAAGTTTTACTCTTTATGAAACTATAGCCAATAGAAGAATCACTCTTAGCTATCAGTTTCACAAAGCAAGAATTAAATGGCTACCTTTCTTCTGAGAGTACAAAGCACCAAACAAGGAAGAAATTTTTCCAATGATAATTGTATATAAAAAGTAAACTGTTTGAGTTTTTTGAGTGGGAATGTGTTTGATGAAACATTTTTGTAGTTCTCAAATAATAAAAAGACGGTGATATAAAGTAGGGGGAAAAAACTTAAATCAGGCAAAATGCCAACTTTCCTATAATCCTCACATATACATTTAGTAGTTTCTATTAGACAGATCACTTAATCTGTCTCATATTGGTTCATTTTTTTAAAACTGAGAATTTAAGGAACCTTGAGTTTGATTCTGTTACAGTTCACATTTCCAAACTCTAAGACTTTTTTATGCTTTTTGAAATCTCTGCATTCTCAGTTAAGAGGTCTTCCAAACCTTGGCAATATGGTGAAGTCAGTGGAAACTTTAAATACAGTGTTCAAAGCGGGAAATGGAGTATCAACATGCTGAGCATCACACTGACCTTTAAAATAGTAGCACCATGCTGGTTGGAAAGTAATATCATATCACAGCACTGTCAAGATCATGAAACAAGACATTTGAGATAAATACCAACAAATAAAAATGAAGCAGATCAACGAGTAATATTCTGAATTGCATTCCATTAAGAATCTAAATAGAAATGTTTCATAGTTCCAAACTTCTCACAGACAATTTCAATTCCATGCATGGGAGAAGACTAAGCAGTCTCTTTTCAAGATTGCAGAAAAGCAAAATTTCCCTCCAGCATCCAAGTTGCTCCAAACATTATTGGGAAATCCTCTTTGGACTAACAGAAAAGACTGCAAAAACTTGGAAGAGGCTAAAAGAGAGAAAGCAGAGTAGCTGTTGCTGGCCTACATTTGTGATATGTGTGCCAACCTTCTCTTATCAATGAGAAGATTGGGTTAGAACTGGGCTGACCATCTGGGTTCCCGCCAGGCTGGTCCCCTGGTGGGTGCTTTCTTGCCAATGTTAAAATATACCAAGTTGAGATACTAAATGGGTTATAATAGCAAGGGGTACTTGAAATGTACATTGAGTACCAAGATAAAAACAAAAGTGAGGGCCAGAGAAACAGGAGTATGGTAATAAACAAACAATCCTCATTATTCATGAGAGAACTTTTTCATGTAGCTAGGATACATGTGCAAGAGCTGCCCAGACTCTGAACAAGTTAAGAAATAAACAGTAATTATATAATTCTTC
>NW_026000109.1:1473524-1480550 GCF_001458135.2 Marmota marmota marmota | reverse complement strand
TAGAGGAACCCTTTTATTTATAGAGAAAAGACATTTGACAGAATATTCTACCCAAATAAGGCAGGGGATAACATTTCAAAGGGGGGCTGCCCAATCCCATTGGGTAACACTCTCAAGTCCAGAGCTGAAGCTTTTCCTTGCCAAGTGAAGGTAAAGGCCACTTGCTTTGCACAGTGCTTGTTGGGCTATGCCAGTTCAATACCCCTTTTACTCAAGGCTGAGAGGGGATGCTTGGCTCTTGGGCAGGGCGGTCCCTCACACTGAATGACACTATAGACTCTCAGAGATTTGAAGTATGGAATTGAGAGTCACTGGTCAAGTTGGCCCACCATTCAGAAAAGAAATAGGAACAAGTTGGATCTCTGGAGCCCTGAGAAAGTATATGGGGAACTAGAATAGATCTGAGAACAATCAGAGGTGGTTTACAATCAGTATACTAGTGATTTTCTATCTTGATCTTTCTCTACACAGTAAGGAAACTGAAACTAAGAAAAGTTAAAATACTGTGAAGGGTTACCAAGAAACATAAGCAAAAATATGACCCAGGTTTCTTAAATCTAAGTACATTGCTTTATGTAATCCTTTAAATTAAATAAAATACCTTAATGATTAAAAAGATTTTTACAGTGCATGTTTTCTAATGGACATACAGCATATACATTTTAATTTGTGATATGTTGAAAAAGCTAGAGGCAAATTTTGATGTCGATTGTACAGAAAAGAAGACAAATGGTGAAGACCATAATAAAACTTATATTGATTGTAATTTATATACAGATAAGTAAGATTTGAAATTTGAAAATACAAATCAATACATTTTCCTTTCCCAGAGTAGGAACCAAAATGAAACACAAACTAATTAAAGCTTGTTCCTTACAAGAAGTATTTGTGTCTTCAGCTCACTGATCATTCTAGATCAGAATAATTATGCAGGAAAAGAACTACTAGAGAATACAGGGCTGCTACTTTATCCCTATCTCCATAATAATTACTTGGCTTCATTTCCTAAATTTTAGATGAGGAGCTAATTTCCTTTATTTTGTTCTGACTACAAATGAGACTGTCATTTTCTTCTGTTTAACTCTGATTAAAGGTAATAACCACTTTAGTATGACTACATAATCTAGGCTTAATCAAATCACCTGCCACCACCAATAATAGAATTTAAAACATATATATTTATCCAGAATTCTTTGTGTAGTTCAAACAGGGAAATAAGTCCTACCTCGAATCTCTTTAAAAATACTCATATTCACTTACAGAATGGACTAATGCTATGTTTTGTCACCAAGGAGTTTATATTCCAAGAATGAGGAGGGATAAGGCTTTTGTAGCATTCAAAAAGGAAGTTGGAACTGAGGGCTATGAAGAAAGATGAGTCACTTGTCACAACAGTGGAATAAGACCCTCTTTCCCTGAGCCTTCAGGTATTGTAACTATTGAATTGAGATTACAAAAAAACACACATTTGTAGCATTTTAAATTTATAAAATAAAAATCAGAACAGGAAATAAAAATGCAAGAAAAATTAAAAACATAAAAGCCAACCACCAATAGGTACAGCTGAAACAAGAGCTACTATATATTGGAAGCTAGATATTGTCAGTCAAGAATGGAAGCTCAGAGGAGAATTAAGGAATATAGAAAAAGAAATGTATAAAAAGAAAAGCTATTGCAAGCTAGTAGGAGTTCCACCAAGAGAGAAAGAAGAGAAAGTGATGAAATAACATTTCAAAAGAATGACTGAAAATTTTCAGAATTTATAAAACCCATGAATACGCAGAATCAGTTTTAGGAACCTAACTCAATAGGTTCTGAACAGAACAAATGTTAATAAAGCCATGCTAGAGTGAAAAAGCACATTATATTAGAACTTCAGAATTCAAAAGAAGAGAGATCTTAAAAGCAGCCAAAGACACACTACCCAGAGAAAATAACAGTCAGCCTGAAATCCTGTATTGATCTAACTTATCATTCATTATTACAATGAAATAATAACATTTTAAGAAAAAAGAATAAGAGATTATAATGATAATAACTTCTTGCCCAAAGAACTACTAGGAGATATAGTTCAGGGGGAAAAATTAATCACTAAGGACATAAGAACAAAATAATTATATAAAATTACAAGGATAGTATTTACTAATTTATGGTACAAAAAAAAAAAGAAGAAGAAGAAAGTCAAGACCTACTTTCTGGATATGACAGAGGTTAGATGCAGTCACACTAACTTCCTTCCGAGAACAATGATAAAAAATGAATAACTGGGAAAAAAAAAAGCTATTGACAGACACTGGACAGTATCCAAAAGAGGACAGGGAAGAGTTTGACCTCAAATTCAGTTTGGGAATTTCTGGCTTGAAGACATTGCCCAGTCTCAGTGGCTATGGCTATGCAAAAGGGGCAGTTGAAGGGAAAACAAAATAAGACAAACAACAGCCTTTGCAGGTGAAAGTTCCAAAAACAGAGTTCAGATCAGAGAGAGAAGCTGGAGCTACCAGGGGCATCAAATATATGAACTGAAGAAAAGTGAGACCAAAATTCAGTGTATAAACTTCTCAAATCGCTGCTAACAAGCACATGATGCTTGAAAGGGCAAGATAACCAGGGGACACCACGGAAAGGCTGCAGCGATCACAAGGAAATCTGCTCTCAACAGTCAGAGTGACAGGAAGCCAGCCCTGTGGGTTCAGTGCTTTTCTTGACTGTGTGCCAAATCCAAGAATCTCAACCAATTCCAAACAAGATTGAAAACACAACAAAACCTCACATCCACACACATCATACTGCTGAAAGACAATGATAAAANACGAGATGATAGTTAATATTATTCCTACCCTTATTACAATAAATGAAGGCTCAGAAGCAATCTGTAGAATGTTATACTATCAAAAACAAATGTGGCCAGCATTGTCTAAGTAAGACTGTGCTCCTAAGCCTATTATACTCCAGTTAATCTTATTATTTCTTTTGGTCAGTACCACTTAACACTTCAATACACTATTTTTTTGTTGTTGTTGTTACTGTCTCTTAAGGATAAATGCCAAGGCTGTCATTTCTCTTCTTAACATATTTGTAGTCACACAGAGATAAATAATTGCTGATTGACAAAAATAAAATTCTTGTCTTCAATTCTTTAGCATTAGATCTTTGTAAGTAATTAAATAGCCCAATAATTATTATTAAAAAAATGAAAATAGTGTTTACTTGTGACTAAATTGTTGCTGATTCTATTACTCATCTGACATAACCTATAATGATTGGAACCAATCTCTTAAATATCAACATAAATATAAAAACATAGTTATTACTTGTAAGAATACTTAGTATTCATCAGAAGTTTGAAAACAAGGGGCTGAGGCAGGAGGATTTCAAGTTCAGGTTACTCCTTTTCAGGTTACTCCTAATTCTTTTAATACAAAATTAAAAGGTGGGACTGTTCCATTCTATTGTTATATACCAACTGATAAATGTTGCTTGTAATTTGAATTGTCACTTGTCATACATTGGCAAACTCTTTAATATCTGGAGACTGGATATCATAAAATTAGGAGTCCCTTGTCCAATATATGCACAATATATATGGTATAGCAAAGTTAAATAAAGTGCACATTACAGGGCAATGGGTAAGCTGAAGTTTTCTAGAGCTGACCTCTTAACAAAACACCTTTTGCAACTTCTTCCCTCCCACCTCCCTCAACCCAATGAATAAGGACAGATAATATACAGCTCAAAAGTGGTTTAGCAATTGCAAACACAGTATTTTCCATCTGTTTTTCAAGCTATTTTCAAAAAGTTTTATTTTATTACTTCTACTTTTAAATACATCGAGCACTTCTGAATACATAGAAGGATGGATATTCTCCGTAAGAACTTAGCCTGGTAAATAAAATTGCACACATAGCAATGGTTATTTTCTGAGGTATCTTGTAATATGATCATTTTTTTTCAAAAGGTGCCTTTTCTCATTTGGACTTTGGCTGATCCACTCATTAACCACCCTTTTAATTGAATCAGCTTGTATGACTCAGTGCCCAGATGTTGCAGAAATACACTTTCAAAAGCTTGAAATGCAGGAGGGAAAACTTCTCAGAAAATAAACAATTTCAGAATCCTTTTTATTCCTGTCTTGCTCCTTCAAGTTGTGATGAGAGCAGTTAGCAGCACTGTGAAAGGCTTGCTGCCCGCTTCCTGCTGGCCGTAGAAGCTGGCTTCCCACTGATGAGATGGGCACTGATCTTGCTCTGGTCAGTGTTTCCTCCTTACTTGAATTTTTTAGGCATATTTTTTGATTGAATCTGCCAGGAAACTTAATTGATGTTTAGCACAAATTACCATTTCATTAATAGCCAGTGTGAGTCTTTCATTAAATAAAATGAACTAAACATATGTCCTTGCTTAAGGACAATATTCATTTCAAGTAGTGTTTCCAATGAGAGTGGTTAGTCATACTTTTTTAAAAGATGAGTCAGCTAAAGAAACATCTTTTCCCCACCCATGGTTTCATTAATAAATTAGCCAGTTCTATTAATCTAGAATTTTTTACATTATTAATGTATTATTAAAAATTAATGCTTTCCTAAAATAGTGTGTCATTTTTCTGTCTTGAGATAAACCACAACAGACTCTGTTAAACCAACTGAAATTCAGGACTCAATAGGTCTACTTTAACACTTTGCACCAAAATAAGCACTGGAGTACCTGAGGCTTTGATCCCAACATCTGGAACTGCCCTGAATGACATTGCTGTGTCTTACCTAGAAACTCAGAACCAAAGCTTTTGATAACAGCAATAGCAAGCTGAAATGTATTCTTTGTTTCCATTATCCTTGTATGCACAGTTAGGAGTAATCTGATGCCCTACCAAGGCCTGCAGTTTCTTTGGTAATCTACTAGTGTATAACAGAGTTACTAATCCAATGGAAAACTAAATCTCTACAAAATGGGTAAGTGGAAAGCAGGTATGAACTCACAGCTGCTATCTGTACTTGAACACGTCCATCAATGTCTTCTATTGACAGCAACAACAAGAGACAGCCTACCATAGACATAGGCGATGATCTGGAAAGAGTATTTATTGTCACTTAACTGATGGGATTGAGAAAGGCATACTACATCTTTGGGACCTCAGTTCACTGATCTATAAGACAAAGAGTCTATAGCAGCTGATCTCCAAGTCCCTTTTATCTCTAATATTCCTTGTTTTGAAATTGCCTATCTCCCATTGTTTGGCTGTACTGTCTCCCTCTTAACTTGAGTACATTATGTGCAAAAGGAAAATGAGAAATATGACTCCAAAAAAGCTGTAAGATGTAAAAATAATATTATAAGGTAGCTAGCACTAATACTAGTAAAAAAAAAAAAACTAAAGAAAAAAATGCTAAGCTATGCAAAGAGCTACTATCAAGAATTAAGAGTGAGGTGAAAGTCAGTCAGGAAGCTCCATCACAGCAGATGCAAAGAACCAGAAAGAGAGAATGCCCAGCAAAAGAATCTAATGAAGTAATAATTTCCTTGTGTTCATCTTAAAGTAAAGAGGGGAAGTAAAGTCATTCCCTTCATATTCTGCCATCTGGGATAATTACCGACAAATGCACAGAAAACATTGATTTTTTACATCAAAACCTGCACATAATATGGAAAATCTCTTTTTCTAGCTTAATATGTATGTATCATCAGTTAGGAAACATTTTTTTTTTCCCAAGGCATTACAAGGGATTTGTCTGAACATCTGACAGAGGGAATCTCTAAAAAAATTTCTACCTCTTTTTCATGTTTTTATCTGTCTCATTTTCAGGAAATTGGAAGTTAACTGGGAAGAAGATCCAATCTCTGAAGTAGTTTCACTTAAGAAACAGAAAAATGTTTATCAAGTTGAGTAAATTCCTTTGTGCTTTTTTACTCAATAAACAATTTCTTTCTGAAGAGTATTTGAGAAGTAACTTGGTAGAGAGAGACATACCAATGTTTGGAAAGGAATTCAATTTGCACTAATGAGAGACAATTGAGTTGCTCAAGATTATGGGCAGTGTATATGATTACAGGAAATGTATGGAAAAGCCAAATATTAGCTTTCAAATTTCCAATGCTAGCTCAATGTTTGATCTGTAGTTTTTTGTATGTTCTCAGATTGGTTGCCTCAAAGTTCAAGAGTTTTCTCTTCTCCTAGAATGGCACATGAAATTTAGATCTTAGAAATGGACAATTCAGTACTTTGACAATAAAGTAGAGCTTCAAGATTTCACTGAGTAAATTTGCCCCTCACAGCATGTGACCACATTGTAGAACTTTACATAGATTTTTTAATCTTTTTCCCTTCCAAAATTTCCCCATCTCTTGACCAATCTTCCAATCCTGAATGTGGAAGAGAGATGTTAACTCATCTTTCAGAACCTGTCCAAGGAAGTTTGGATTTAGGGTCAGGATCTGTCAGTTCTACAGATGATCATTAAAATAATAAAACTAAGAAAAGCAATAATAATAACAGTGGTTTTCAGAATGTCTGATACTTACTTGAGGATTTATATTCATTACCTAATTTAGTGCTCATAACAATTTCTCTGAAGTAGGCATTATTATGGCATGACTTTATATTTAAGGAAGGCTATATCTAACAGCTAGTAATGACAGATTTCAGATTTTCTGCTTGTGGGCAAGATCCAAAAGAAGTAAACTAGTAACTGTATCTTGTTACTTCTTGGTGAATTCTTTTTTTTTTAACTTTCTATAAAACTTATTTTAAGAATAGGTTTTCATCTTTAAAAAGTGTTTGCCATAGTTTCTGCTTACTGCTTTTGGGTCCAGGAGTAGGTGCTGAGAAATACTATTTTGAGGAAAGAAGAGTGTTGAGCCTTGGGAAATGGGAACAGGAATAGCAGAATCCTTGGCTCCCGCAAGCCTGACTTTAGAATAGGGGTCTTTAGAATGGGGGTATTTTACTGGATAAAAATCATATCTCACAAAAGTAAATTTGTAAAATATTAAGCTGCAGCCACTCTCTTCCATTTATGTGAGTAAATAAATCTT
>NW_026000109.1:1450410-1465494 GCF_001458135.2 Marmota marmota marmota | reverse complement strand
GGAAAGGCTGCAGCGATCACAAGGAAATCTGCTCTCAACAGTCAGAGTGACAGGAAGCCAGCCCTGTGGGTTCAGTGCTTTTCTTGACTGTGTGCCAAATCCAAGAATCTCAACCAATTCCAAACAAGATTGAAAACACAACAAAACCTCACATCCACACACATCATACTGCTGAAAGACAATGATAAAAGGGAAAATCCTGAAAGCAACCAGAGGAAAATGGTGCCTAATATATAAACTAACAATGATTAAATAACTGATGACTTCTCAGAAATTCTCTAAGCCAGGAGATGTTGAAATGCCATCTTCCTAGAACTAAAGGGAAAAAGACTGTCCATGAGAATTCTGCATCCAGTGAAGAGAGCTAAAGAGGAAAATAAAATTAATACATTTTCATATAAACCAATACTAAACTTATAGCACAGACTTGCACAATACGAAATGCTAAAGGAAAAAATACTTTAGAGGGCAACTTGAATCTACAGAAAGAAATAAAAAAGGAAAAATGGTAGAGTTCTATATATACATTGGAAAGATATTCAGAGTTGAGTGGCATTATTAACTACTTTAACCAATTGCCCTTTACATGGAGAACTATACCCAATCTTTTCATGTGTTCATGAAATGTACATAAAGATATGATCAGAGGATGTATTATAAAATAAATATTTAAAAATTGAGGAAAAAACATGAAATTTTAATATGTTCCCTGACCAAAATGGAATTAAATCACCAAAATGATACAGGTAGAAAGCCCCCCAGATATCTAACAACTCACATTTAAATAACTGATGAGCCAAAGGAAAAAAAATCACAGAAAAAAAATTAGGAAATATTTTGAACCAATGATAATGAATACAATACATCAATGTTTTGGGGATGCAATTAAAAGCAAAACTTGGAAAGAAATTTTAATTTTAAATGTGTATATTTAAAAAGACTTTTTTAAATTAGTAATCTAATCTTCTTAATTAGAAAGTAGAAAAAGAACATCCAGGAGGAGACCCAATGGTGCTCACCTGCAATCCCTGCTATCCTGGGAGTTAGAAGATGACAAGTTCAAGGCCAGCCTGGGCAATTTAGTAAGACCTTTTCTCAAAACAAAATTAAAAGGGCTGAGGACATAGCTCGGTGAAAGAACACTCCTGGGTTCAATCCCAGTATAGGAAAAAGAAAAAAAATCAGCTAATTACACTCAAAGCCAGTAGGAAATAATGTAAAGGAAGAAATCAATGAAATATAAAACATAAAGTCAACCAAAGAAAATAGATGAAACTAAAATGTGTTCTTTGAAAAGATCAACAAAATTAAAAAAACCTCAAGGAAAAAGCTGTACCTAGCAAGGAAAAAAGAAAACACAAATAATAGCACTAGGCATGCAGAAAAGGAAATTGCTACAAATATTACACATAACATGAATGACTTTGTGCAAATCAGTTAGAAAACAAAGATGAAATTTTAAAATATCTTGAAAGACAAAAATTACCAAAGCTCACTCAAGAAAAGATACATAACCTTAATAAATCTATACTTATTCAAGAAATAGAATCCATACTTAAAAAATCTTCTCATAGTGAAAACCTCAGGCCCAGAGAACTTCATTGATAAATTCTACAAAATACTTAAGGAAGAAAGATCCACTACACATGCAATCTTCCAGAAGACAGAAAAGGAAGAGGTATGAGGTCTGCTTATTTTATGAAGCCATTCTGTTGTGATATTAAAAACAAAATTATCACAAAAGAAGAGAACTGAAGAACAAAAATACATGGGAAAAGTAAATATGAGATCTCTGGAGAAAACTAAGCCAGCAGAAACCCTGCTAGCTTGGACTGAAAGGACCAGCTAGAATATAAAATGAAAGGAGGAGTTAGATGTGCATCTGAAAGGAGACAGGCTGATAGAATCAATCATGTATATGCTATCTTTTATGGAAAAAAAAATATTAAAAGAAGTTAAAACCAGTATCAGAAAGAGTACAAATGAATTCTCAGGGACAGACAAGAGATCCATAAAGGATTATTTCCAAGCCTTGAAATCCAATCAAGGAATTCAGATAGGGTTTGCCTGGCTGAATTTCAGAATTGTTTTAGACCAGTGATTCCTATTTAACCTTCCATTTTTGCCCCTTTGGAATTGGAATACCTATAAGTGATAGCCTCTGCTGTCCTACCAATGAATGTAGGGAGTGTTGGGATCAGAGTAGTTCTCTCTTTCCTTTCAAAGTAAAGAGTTATTGTGCCCCAGGAAATGCACTTAATCACACCCAGGACCTTCATACATGTGATTTAGATTATTTAGCTGTTGAGAATTTAGACTTTTGAGCTAATAAGATTTAGATGAGCTTCTAGATTTGAGCCAATGTTATAATAGAGTGAGACCCTTGGAACTTTGGGGAAGGAAAGAATGAATTTAAGGGCCAAATGGCATCCTCTCATGAGCAGAATTTTAAAATACACCCCAAGAGTAACCATCCCTCTGGTACATGCTCTGCATAATCCTTGGGATCTTGAATATGATGGATTTTATTTTAGTGGTTAGATTATAGTATAGGTGCAGGTGACTTTAAAATAGGAAGATTATCTAGGTGGTTCTGAAGAAATCACATGAACATTTAAAAGCACAGAATCTTTCCCAGCTGAACAAAGAAGCGGCAGTTAGATTTTCAAAAGATTTGACATGTCAACAAGCTGAATGAGATCTGAAACAGATTTTTCTATAGAATCTCTAGAATTCAGCTGAAACTCTGATTTCAGTCTTGTAATACTCCACACAGAGAACTCAGGCATGTCACAATAGACTTCTGACTTAATAAAACTGTGAGCTAATAAATGGGCATTTTTTTTTGAGGAGTAAAGTTGGTGTAACATTCCTATAGAAAACAAATACAGATCTCTAAAATCTTTTGGCAAATTAACTTCAGAAAAGTATAGCATGATATAAGATAATAAAAGATTGTTACATTATGATCAAGTGAGTTAATACTGAATATGCAAGATTTGCTTAATATTTGAAAAGCACAAAATCAATAAAGTTTACCATACTAACAGATGAAAGGAGAAAAAAATAGGGGGAAAATTGACAACATTAAACATCCAGTCACGATATTAAAAAAAAAAAAAAAGAAAATCTGCAGGAAATAAGGAATAGTAAGAATAAAAGGAAAATTCTTACTGTAATAAAGAACATCTACAAAAATTAGTTATAGTCAATTTCATACTTAATAGCAAAACAGTGAGTAATATACCTAAAATCATAAACAAGGCAAGAATCTCAGCTAATACTGCCAATATGTAACATTATATAGGATGTTGTGGTCATTGTAATAAGGAAGTAAAAGAAATGAAAGAAATACACGTAGGAAATGGAAGAATACACCTATTTTTATAGATGAAATGATTATGTAAAAAATCCTAAAGAATCAATAAAAAGTGATTATAACTAAAAAGTGAGTCTAGCAAGCTCATACAACAAGTTGAATATGTGAAAACAATTTGCATTTCTATGCACATCAATGGACAGTTGAAAAGAGACCTAAGTAACAATTCCATTTAAAGAAATGCCAAAATATGATGTACTAAAAGAAATATTTATTAAATCAACTGCGAAAACTGTAAACCAAAACTATAAAACATTAATGAAAGAAATAAAAGGAAAACTGAATAAATGGAGGTAAACAATTTAATCCATATTTAAGATTATTCAGTTAATTATTTTGAGATGGTAATTATTTTCCAAGTTGATCCGTATGTTCAAAACAGTCCAAATCAAAATTTTAGCAGTTATTTCCTAGAAAACTAACAAGCTGATTCTAAAGTTTTACAGAAAAAATACATCCAAAATAATTTTGGAAAAAATATGGAGTTGGAAGACATATATCGCCTGATTTTATGTTTTTCTACACAAATACAGTAATTATAAGAGTGCATTATTGGCAGAAGGATAAGCATATACAGAATTGCATCTAAATAGAAATGTGCACATAGGGTCAATTTTTTTGTATAACAAGATCAAGGGAATTCAGTGAAGGAAATAAACATTTTCAATAAATTATAATGTATACCTATATAAAAAATAAATCTCAGGGCTGTGGTTGGAACTCAGTAGTAGAGCACCTGACTTGCACGTGTGAGACACTGGGTTCTATCCTAAGCACCACATAAATAAATAGATGATAGATAGATAGATAGATAGATAGATAGATAAAATAAAGTCATTGTGTTCATCTACAACTAAAGAAAAATATTGAAAAAATAAATATCAACATTTAACTCACACATTGTGCTTGGGAGGTTAATTCAAAATTGTTTGCTAACCTAAATGTAAAATCTCACAGTAAAACATTTTTAGAAGGAAACAGGAGAAATTCTTCATGGCTATTCATACACAAAATATGAAAAGCATAAATCATGAAGAAAATGATGGACTGAACTCCATAAAAATTGTTAACTTCTGATCTTGAAAGACACTACTAAGAAAATGAAAACACAATCCCATTATATTCAAAGAAATATTCTCAATACATATTCTGTTGGACCATGAACTTGAGTGCAGAATATATAAAGAACTATTACAACTCTAATAATAAAAAGGCAAACAACTCCATTTAAAATTGAGTAAAAGGTTTTTTTTGTTTTGTTTTGTTTTGTTTTGTTTTGATTCTTGGAATTGAACCTAGGGGCTCTCTACTACTGACTTTATCCCCAACCCTTTTAATTTTTTTATTTTGAGAAAGGGTTTCACTAAGTTGCCCAGCCTAGCCTCAAACTTGCAATCCTCCTGCCTCTGCCCCATGAGTTGCTGGATTATAGGCATGCACCACAGTGCCCAGATTGAATAAAAGATTTTTAATTGACTCTTTACAAAGGAAGAATTGTCTAAAAAGTACATGAAAAGATGTTCAAAATCATTATTCATCAAGAGAATACAAATTAAAACTAAAATAAGGTACTTTGACTCATTAGAGAAATGTCTGCAACAGGACACAGGTAATATTTTGATGTAAAGTAAATATTCTAAATCATGATTGTTACACAGATATTACATTTGTCACTACTCACTGAACCCTAACAATGAATGAATTTTATTGTAAGTGTAACTCTATAATGAAGAAAATATTATATATAAAATGATTAACATATAACAATGATGTAATAAAATATTATCCTTAATACAATTTAATGAAAAAAGACTTATATGGTTATTTTAGCATGGAGAAAAATATTGAAATTTTCTTATATAGAAGATAGAAATGGGGATGATGTGAAAATTATCTAAGATAAATCCAATTGTATATAAAATTATATGACTGGGGTGTAGGTGAATGCCCAATAGATTCATTTAAAACACACTAAAATTTTAAGGGTGGTTATTAAGGGATGATGAGATTTGTACAGATCTTAATTTTCTTATATTTTTATGTATCATATGAATATTTATGCAGAAATGCAGTATTTTATTTAATACTGAATAAAAGTTATTCCTGTGAGGAAAATATATTTTAAATATATTTGTGTAAAATATTAAGGCACATACCAGTAACATGAGTAATATCACACATAACAAAATACAATTGGAGGATTGGAGTAGTTACAAAGGGAGAAAGACATATTCTGTAAGTCAGTAAGAACAAGTTTAAGCAACCAAAGACAAAAACCTGCTAAAAAATAAATAATAAAAACTTCAAAAAAATAAATAAAACCCAATGGCAAATAAGCACAGAAAAACATGCTAGTCATAGAATAAATATAAAATAAATCAGAATAAGATATCACCAAATACCCCTAGACTGGCAAATAAAGAAAGTCTAGTAATATCAAGTGTTGAAGAGATTATGAAATAATGAGAATTCTCTTACAAATATCTGGAGAAGGTATTCATTGGAGAACAATTTGAGGATGTCTGACAAATTTGAAGATGCATTTCCTATAATCTGCTGTCAGAAACCCTCTCACACACATGCACATGAGGTTATGTGTACAAATAATCATTGCACCATTGTTGATAGTACAAACAAAATGCAAACACCTGCATACCTTTTAGATAAAGGCTGGATAAATAATTGTTACTGTAATTATCTGTGTAAGAATTGCATCAACATGGATAAATCTCACAGAATTTAAACTGAATGAAAAACATTGAGGTTGAGGGGAAAAGAATATGAGATCTTTTTTTATAAAACAGAATAACAACATTTGTAATAAAAAAATTAAAACTTGCAAGGAAACATAAGGATTGGCTTCTAGAGAGAATGAATGAAGAAAAAGAATCAAAGCAATATGGCAAAATATCATGACTGAAAAATGAATGATGATAAATAGATGGGAAGATAGGTAGACAGACAGATTATTAAAGTTCAAAAGACAGATGAATAGAGCTCAAATCTCTAGTAATGGAAAAACTTAAAATATGAAAATGTACTTTCCAAACTTCTAGTAGTAATAGTTTCTTAAAATAGAAAGATGTTGGAAAGGATCTGGTACAAATTGAGTAATAAAACCCCACTTTATTTTATTGATTAAGGGCAATCTACTACTAAGCTATCAAAGTTCTATTAGGTATAGTTTGTTTGATCATAATTTCATGGGGAACAGAACTTTAAAATTGAAGCTATACCTAAGAATTGATCAAACCAAGGCACAGTATAATCTGCCATACCAACTCTCTGCAAAATCAATACTGATCACTGCAATATTGATTGGTCTACAAGGCCAGATATGGATTGTGAAGGTGGAAGAAATGACTGGCTCAACCTGATTTTATAACCAATTACAGACTACTATGTTTTATGGGAAGTGAAACAGTCAAAGCTTTCCAAGATGTCAGATGTATAAATTAACTTAGTATCCAATCCTTCAGCTTTTCTTTGGTTGTGAGTTCTCTAATTCATTTCCTCAGAAAATTTTTGCTTTGAATTCTGCCCTGTAGAGGTTCAGAAATCACTATATTATTTCTAAAGTTTTCCTTTATCCAATTCTAAAAGCGAGTCTAAACTATTTTGACAATATTATAGTGGGGAAAGGGCTCCCCCTATGCTGAATTAAGAATCAGGATGTAAAATTCAGAGAAGGAGAATTGGTAGACTCAGACAGTTTACCAAATGAGAAGGAATAAGATTGTAATATATTTAAATTTCATAACAAAAATCATAATATTATCTAATATGCATCTTGTGAAATTTGAAAGCTTTTATAATGAAAGTATACCTTTAAATACCCTGTGGCATATTAAAATATTAATTTATTTCCATCTGATATGATTCATTCATAGAATTTGCATGCATCAAAAATATGACTGTCGTGTGACCAGAGGTGACACAGCTTTTGTGGGCATTTAAAATACAGTCTGCTGTTCAGGTTTATTTTATTATCTTCTTGAGCTAATTCCCACATTGTAACATGGAATTGTGAAATACAGTAATTAGTGGTCAGCAAAGGAAAGTGAAAGAATCTGGGTGCTCAATGTAGCCCAACTCTGAATATCCAGCCTAGCAAATGCCTCTAATATTCTGCTTACAGGTAATGCCTGTAGATATGTAGTAGATTATACATGATGTCTGCTGCAAAATATAAAGCGTATTAAGCAAACTTCAGAATGATAGAGGCAAGATCCTGTTTCATGACATTTTTTTTTTCCAAGTTAGAGGAAAGATACAGAATATCCTTATAGAACTCTCAGCATCTAAACTATGGCACTGCAGTGCGAGAGAGGTGATCGGATGACGCCCAGGAGGGAAGAGAGGACATAGAGATCCTATTATTCATGTATACCACCTGCTGGTAGACAGCGTTGCTACACGGAGAAGGGCACCGCACCGAGTAGAAATGAAAAGCTAGAGTGGACTGAACAGAGAACTATGACGTTCCGAAACGCGTGAGCGAAACAAAGTAGACTTTACAGCAAGATGATAACCATATTTCACTCCTTCGAGAACTTTTCTAACGCTTTTCGGATGTGTGTATTTTGTAATGACATATAGCAATTAGCCCCTATTTATAATCGCGAAACCACTAGTAATTGTGCATAAATCCAAGATCTCTGGACCACCAATTCTTATACCTATGAAGATGCATCTCAAAGAGTGCAATTTTGCCCTCCCTTCCTCCTGCCCAAGGGGAAATTTGGCAGTCAAGAGACACTTTTAGTTATCCCCACCGGGGAAGTGTTACTGACCTCTAGCGGTAGAGGCCGGGGATGCTGCTAAACATCCTACAACGCACAGCAGACCTCCCAACAAAGCATAATCCAACCCCTAAAGAAAATACTGTCAAAGGAAAAATCCTGACCTAGAGAAAATAAATCAAAGATAAAACACCCAATACTGTGACTGACCACAACATTCATCATATTTATTTAATAAACTGTTCTGTAAAAAATAAAGTGTTGTGTAGTTCTTACTGCCTCTCCGGTGCTCTTTATTAACAATCCAAAGAGGTACACATTATGAATAGACCCACTTTAAAAATGGGGAAATCAAATATCAAAGAAGTTAAAGAACCTAACCATGATGTCACAACCAGCAAATGAACAAGTCATTCTCTGAACCTAGGGAGCATGGCTCCAAGGTCTAGTCCCTAAACCAAGGCACCATACTATTCATTATGTAGTAGACTCATTATTTTAATCTAAGAAGATACCTAAGGAGTAGGGTTGCCATTTCAATTATTTTTCTTCACCCAATTCTACTAGAACTTGATGAAATAAATGTATCATCAGTCATTGCACACTTCGGTCTGTGCGTTTCAATAGGGAAGGTCGGTGTAGTGGAGGAAAACTCTAGGTTTTGGAATTCAGAAGATAAGTATTCAAACTCTATTCCTGATTCTTAACTCTGGTTTTCACCAACTTTTTAAGTTTCAGTTTCCTCCTTATAGAGTAAATCGTTAGCACTTTCAGACTTGTTGCAGGGAATGGAGATAAGGTATGCCATGCATCCAGCACCTAGAAGACATTACAAGCCACAGTAGCCAATGAAAAAGACTGTTGTTACCACAACTATAATTAATAGACTGGAATTTCTTACCATCAAGTTCTAATTACTTTTTCCGTATACTTCTCTACCTCCTGCCCACTGAAGTCTTCATGATGGGTTCTAGAAAGACCCACCCCTCCCAGTCGGCTCCACTAAATGAAATTAATTATACCATTCCCCTGGCTATATAATGAGTGAAGACACTAGAACAGCGTGTATAGAAATAGTTCTTTTGTGGGTGTGTTTGAGCATCTTGAAAATCTTTCCTTTTTCACCTTGTTATTATATTGATTTCTTCATCTTAGCCAGTTCAGATATAAATTTCTGTCTCCTATATCATTACTTTATCTGAAACAAGACAATTCCCTGGTCTCAGACAGAATACCATTGTAAATGATTCAATGTGTGACAAGTTCCCTTGGAAAAAAAGTTTATTGAAAGTCTATTATGTGCTAGGATCTGGGTCATCACTAGGAATATACCAATATACATAATACATTATACATATATATTATACATTCACAGAGATAGTGACAGGATATTTTAATAGCAGAATTGAGGCAAAATTTATGGGTACTATGTCAGTGTACTTTCTGTTGCTGTGACAAAATACCTGAGATAGTCAAGTTAAAAGGAGGAAAGACTAATTTTAGTTCATGGTTTCACAGATTTCAATCCATTGTCAGTTGGTGCCATTACTTTGAGCCTGTGCTAAGGCAGAACATCATGGCAGGGAAGGCATGTCAGAGCAAAACTGCTTACCACGTGGGAGGGGGAAGCTGATAAAAAGAGGAAAGGAGGGATCAAGATCAGATCCCCTTCAAAGGCATGGCATGCCCCATTGACCTAACTTCCTCTCACTAGGCCCTAACTCTTAAAGGTTCCCTCACCTCTGACAGAACCACAGGCTGGAAATCAACTTCTGGCACATGGGGAACAATTAAGACCCACACTATACCAGGCATAGAGGAGAGATGAGATAGCAGAGAGAAAGACGTAGCTATAGAACCTGGAAAAGGGGGGGAAAGGGCAATCAGAAAGTAAAATGCATGGAACCTATCTTTTAAGAGCTAGGAAATGGAGAATTTTTTAAATTAAAGATGCAAACAATTGGGAGTAAAACAAGAACCTGTTGTAACTGTAGTTAGATAAAAATCTAAGAACAATGCAGAAATCTGGGTATTAGAACTAAGTAGCCAGGGTCAAGTCAGAAGTGATAATAAAATTGACTTTGGTATTTAGTGTTGTGGGCATAAATCTGTTATCCCCTGAAATCCCCCTGATAAAAGAGGAAAGTTTCATGACACAGAGATAGAGAATGAATCCCGAGGTAACAGTGGGACCAGATAGCAGAAGAATAAGGCTATAAAGATCTACTGAGCAATTATTTTTATGACTAAAGAGTAAATAAATATCTATTAATTAGGGATTTTTCCCTCTGATCCTCTATGTCTACAATATCAACAATTTTTAAATATTAGCTTTAGTGATCACAGGGTGTTATTGCTTGAATTCCTTATCAAATTCCTCTTTTCCTTCAGATGTTACTTCTAAAACATTTCAATGGCATTAACACAAATGCAGAGACAGACAGACATATTCCCTCTGTTGGCTCTCATGGCCCAGCTCGAAGTGGCTCTCCTTAGGCACAAGTATTTTGTATTTCAGTTATTAGTTTATACATATTTGTATTATTTGTACTATGACTAAAATATTGACCCCCAACATTTCAGTAGCAGATATTATATGCTGTACACTGTTTATCAAGCAGCTTTGGTTGCTACTGAAGCCCTGCCATACGTCACCAAGGAAACAGCCCCCAACTTGCAAAACTCAGTTTTTGAGCAAAAGAAAATCATACTTTGATCTCTAGGAGTATTAGTGCAAGGGCTAAAGTTGGAATAAATTACTCCTTGATGTTCTCCCTCACCCCTTCCCCACTACATGCTATGAAGGTTCTGAATATTCTCCAGAAATCCATGTCATATGTCATTATTGTGGACCCTGATACCACTGGCTTAAGCCAATTTCTTCTCAGGAGGCTTTTGCATCTATCCTGATAGGAAGTAAACTCAAAGTCAATCCAAAAATGTAAAGCATAATTTTCAGTTAAAAATATAAAACTCCTTGAAGTATGAAGCAACTCAGTGATACCTTGTCTCTAAATAAAATACAAAATAGGGCTGGGGATGTGGCTCAATGGTCGAGTGTCCCTGAGTTCAATCCACTGGTACTTCCCCATCCCACCCCCCATAAAAACCTACCTTATCCTCTTGAAAGACACATAGTCCTACTGAGACAAACTTGAAAGGAATGCTTTGAAGAGAGAAACGTCCAATGTGTGTTTCCAATTGCTAATTTACAGAACTGACTTCCATCTAGTATGACAGACTGTTGCAGGAGGATGACAAAAGACACCTTGCCATCAAGGCATCTTCTGATGGCCTCTGAGTATGCCATAATGCCCAGCTTTTACCACCATGTTTATAATTAAGATTCCTCAAAGCCCAGAGATGAAAACTATTTGACAGATGCTGGGCTTTGTTGTAACAAATGTTGAATGGAATGTTCTCTCGAGGTGGTTTTACCTTTGGTAAAATCTTCCCTCATCTTCTTGACTCTTTAATGTCAGAGGCTAAGGTTTAAAAATAAATCAGAGACAATTCCCACAAATAGTAGTTTTGAGTAATCGTTCAAATACATTATGGTAGCCATATTCCCGTTAGCTCATTGATTTTACTTATGAAATTTATCTCACTGAGCAAAGATTCCTGGATTTGGTGTGATGAGCTCCTTAATAATGTGGTCCTTGTATTTTGGGTCCTGGTCATAAGGAAAGCTAGCATATGAGGCCCATAGTATGATGGATGAACATCTCACGGATAGTCTCAGCACTTTTCTTCTCCTGTTTGCTTTAAAAATGTAGACCTTTCTGTCATAGATTCACAAAAAGCCAAGATGACATTTACAGTGTTCCTCTATGGATACTCAAGTTTCAGGTAGAGGAATGGTCTTAATTACTTTTCAATTCTTATTTTCCTGAATAATTATATGAGCCTCAACACAAAATGGAGATTTGGGGGTAGTCTGCAATGGCAGAGACTGAGGCAATTTTAGTTATAAAGTTATAAAGCTCTCTGTCATCTACTCTTCCTTTAGTGACAGGAATGTAAGATGCTCTTATGGCCTCATACAAGCAAGTTCAAGCCTTCTATCAAAAACATGATATTTTACAACCACAGTTGGTATCATGTATTTTTAATTAAATCCCTTTTTAGGACCATAACTGTCAAGGGACCTCAGATTTATGTCATGTGGGTTTAAATCCAGTCCTGTCACTTATTACCTGTGTAGGATCCACCAAATTACCAAATGGCTTCCGTTCCAGTTCTTGATCTATAAATTGAGCCTAAGTTATTTTTACTAAGAGAAAGATATGTGGGTACAAGTTAAGATAATGCTTATGGGGCATTGGTAATAACACCTGCCACTGATTAAGAAAATGCTAGTTTTACATAAATACCTTGCACTCTAGTGTAAATTACTCCTACTTTTATGACTTTTGAGTGGAAGGTAAATAAGTTATTATCTTCTTTATGTTTGTTTATTCTCTTTAGATAACACCAAGAATTTTTTTTAATTTTTTAATTAAAATAAGTTAATATAATTTCTGATGACAGAGCAACAAAATTGAGACTTGTGACTGCCAAGGATCTTAAGAATTCCTAGAGAGCATTTTATTGACAAAGTTCCCTATATTCCTACAGCCCACCCAGAGGCAACTTTTTAAAAATTGTTATTTGCTGTTTGTCTTTGTCTTATTTTAACTAAGTCAATAACATGGATTAACCCAGTGGTTACACGGCATATGCCAAGGGAGTTGTTTGCATGATAATTTGAGTGGTATGCTAGGGCATGACCTGTGAAGTTGCTTGTGGCAAGTTTAACAATTATGAACTTTCCTATCCCTAGGATGTGGCGGCAAAAGCAGTTTTACAATAAAGGAATCTGACTACTCAAATGTTCTTTTGTATACATCAGAGATAACTTCTTTTTCTGTCCGAGAGATGAAACAAAAGATTTTATTTTTAAAGAAATGCTTCTGACGATCAATAGGATACTCTTAGCAGACATCGGTTTCCCTGGGGATGGCTGGAGGAAACTCCTGGAATTGACAGTAAAGAGTTCCATCCCTTCTAAGCTATTTAGAGACCTTGATGATTTGAATCTGTGAAATAATTTGAATCCATTTTGAGCTAGGAAAGGAGACTTGGAAGTGTTGCTATCGCTGGTGCTTTCTTTCCCATGGACCATATTAGAATTGCGAAGGTGTGCTTTAGAATTAGAGTTGAGAAAACAGTTAGGATGTGGTTATCTAAAAGATGTCTTTCAATATTTTCTTTTAAATGAGGATACCTCTTGTCCTTTCATCAAATGCATATAGTTGGTAAATAGAAATTACAATGCATGAACTTTTTCTTTCCAGTTACCAATGGATTCAGTCATGAAAATAGTTTGGATAGATTTAGATTTTCTCATGCCTTCGTTTATTAAATAATCAACATCTCCATAGTGTTCTCCCAAATGTTTTAGGTCTCTAAAAGAAGTGACAAACAGGTTGAACCATGTAAACAGAAAGATAAGCCTTAATATTAATAAAATGATTAAAATATAAACACTATTTAAATAGTATAGAAGAAACACATTTCTGAAATGACTCTTTAAGTTAGCAGTTATAAAGAATACAAGTAACAATGCTGTCAATATGTAGGGGAAAAGGTTCACTCATATATTGCTGGTGGGATTGCAAATTGGTGCATCCCCTATGGAAAGCACTATGGAGATTCCTTAGAAAACTTGAAACCCCTATATGACCCAGTTATTCCACTTCTCAGTTTATACCCCCAGGACTTAAAATCAACATACTACCATGACACAGACGCATCAATATTTATAGCAGATCAATTCACAATAGCTAAGCTACAGAACCAATCTAGCTGTTCTTGAACACTTGAATGGATAAAGAAAATGTGGCATATATACACAATGGAATATTGCTAAACCATAAAGAAGAATGAAATTATGACATTTGCTGGTAAATGGATGGAACTGGAGAATATCATGCTACGTGAGATAAGCCAATCCCCCAAAACCAAAGGCCAAATGTTCTCTCTTATATGTGGATACTAACCCATATCAAGGGAGAGTGGGAAGGGGAAGAATAGAAGTTAATTCAATTAGACAAAGGGGAATGTTGGAAAAGGAGGGCAGGCGGGAACAGGGAAGAAGGTAGAATGAATCAGACATAACTGTCCTATGCTCATATACGAATACATGACCAGTGAAACTCCACATCATGTACAACCGCAAAAATGGATCCTAGTTAGAATAAGTTATACTCCATGTATGTATAATGTGTCAAAATATACTCTACTGCTGTCATGTATATGTAAAAAAACAAATTAGAAAAAGAAAGAAACTTTTTAAAAATATTGTATTTTTTTAATCTCTCTTAAAGAGCTATGCATAAATTCTACCAAACACAGTGTTTATAGCATATATGTCCTGAATAACTTCAGGAACATCATAGGTTGCCCTCACTGTGTTCCTTGTGCTCTCCTGAATACTTCATGGTCTGTATATGCTAATCAGTGCCTGTCAAAATAAATATTTTATAATCATCTCTTTGACTCTTGCTTATTAAACTCCACAGGTATAGTTAATAATTCCCCATGATATATTATTAAGACTAAACACCTAATTTACTTGTCATTTTATTTTTCTAAAAAATTAGTGACTTCAAAAACTCATCATGCATTTGCCCTATTCATTTGGGAATCTTTTAAAAACTTAATCTTTTGAGGTTCTTTGTCAAATACAGTACTAACAAATCTCTACAATAGATGGGCGTAGTGGAGCATACCTGTAATCCCAGCAGCTTGAGAGGCTGGGGCAGGAGGATCGTGACTTCAAAGCCAGACTCAGTAACAGCAAGGTGCTAAGCAACTCAGTGAGACCCTGTCTCTAAATAAAATACAAAACAGGACTGGGGATGTGGCTCAGTCGTTGAGTGTTCCTGAGTTCAATTTCCAGTATCAAAAAAAAAAAAAAAA
>NW_026000109.1:1433650-1445211 GCF_001458135.2 Marmota marmota marmota | reverse complement strand
GCTGCATATTGAAAGCTATCATGGAACATAGTGAGGTGCAGTGTCTTCAGATATTTCCTAGCTAGATGACCTTGGCCAAATTGTATTATATCGGTGATATTCTATTTCCTCAGATGTGAAAAGTTACAAGAGGATTTAATAATAGAACTAATTTCCTAGGATTTTTGCATACTGTATATGAGAAATACTCATATAGAGCTTACTTTCCTTAAACACAGATTCTGGGACAAAAAAAAATCAAGTACAAATAATTTAATGAAAGGTAGAAAAGTGAGAAGGAACTCATAAAAGATGCAAATTATCAGGCAAATTACTCTCTAGGGCTACTAGAGCTTAATCCTCCTGGGGAAGCCTGAGGAATGATGTAGAACACGTACCTCATGAAATATTTTTTTTTCTTTCTTTGGACATTTTCTATTAATCCATCTTCAAGTAAATCGATTCTCTCGTTTTTCCTGTCTCATTTTTCATTTCTCGGTCCCCAAATTCGTCAAATGAATTTTCGTGTCTAATATTTTTTATTTCTAAAATTTCCACCTAGTTCTTTCCTACAGATTCAATTTCTCTGCTCAAATTTTCCATCTGTTCACAACTCTTCTTTACCTGTCCTGGATACTGTTGCTGCATGACAAATTACTCACATATTTACTAGCTGAAAATAACTATTCTAATTTGCTCATGATTTTGTGGTAATTCAGGAAATGATCAGCCTTTTGGTTTCTCATGTAGTCACAGTAAGATATTAACTGGGGCTGAATTCATCTGAAGGTTTAACTGAACTGGACATCAAGAAGTCTCAACCCACAGTTAGTGGGTATCCCTTGCAAGGTCAGCTGGGGCTATTGGCCTGAGTACCTATGTGTGTCCTCTTTAGGATAGGAGTTTGAGGGAAGTCAAGCTTGTTATCTGGTCCAAGAGAACCAGAAAGAAGCTGCATGGCTTTTGCAGATATAACCTCAGTAGTCACATAGAATCACTCCTCCCTTACGTTATCATCTGAAGCAGATAAAAGGCCTGTCCAGATTCACAGGAGGTAAAATAGACATAACCTCTCAATGAAATGTGTCAAAGAATTTTGTGACCATATTCTCAAACAATCTTGCTACTTTTAACTTTAAATTAGTATATTTATCATAGTTCTTTGTTTGGGGGGGGTACCAGGTATTGAACTCAGGAGCACTCAATCACTGAGCCACATCCCCAGCCCTATTTCATGTTTTGTTTAGAGATAGGGTCACACTGAGTTGCTTAGCACCTCACTTTTGTCTAGGCTGGCTTTGAACTTGCAATCCTCCTGCCTCGACCTCCAGAGCCTCTGGGATTACAGGCATGTGCCACCTTGCCCACCTTATCATTGTTCTTTTAAAGACCTTATCAGCTAATTTCAACAAGTGTGAGCTCTGTGTGTCGGCTTCAACTAACACAACCTTCTCTCGACTAGTGGTGACATGATTCTGCCTCTTGACATTCTGAAATATATCCTGGCACAGAAGTTGTAATTAGAGCTACAGATTTTTAGGTTTTCATTTAATCTCTAATTTTGCATGCCAAATAATGTGTCTAAAATGAACAGCAGGAATGAATGTAGATAAAATTACCCTAGCAATAGCATACTCCTTCCTCATACAGGCCACTAGTTGTGCAGTCTGTCTTGGCTTTATGGAAGCTTTAGCTGGATCCAATTCACCATTGGATTCACATATTTGGATGGTGAGATCAGGTCTTTAGCATAGGAAGATGCTAACGATCTCTCTCTACAGTGCAACTGTCAGCCTTATGGATTGCTGAAGAATTTTTTTTTTTTTTTTTTTGCTTTCTAACTATGCCTTCCTTCCCAAGCCCCAGTTTTCCACCATCCTTGTCCTCAGTGAAGACTACATCCACTTCAGGATTATCTCTTCAAGTTCTGCTGTTCTGCCCTCAGCCTTTAGTGGCCTGCTGTTTTGTCCTTGAGAAGGAGTCTAGGCCAAGCACGGTGGCACATGTCTATAATCCCAGCAGTTTAGGAGGCAGAGGCAGGAGGATCAAAGCCAGCCTCAGCAATTGAGCAGATCCCTAAGCAACTCAGCGAGACCCTGTCTCTAAATAAAAGAAAAAAAAAAAAAACATTTAAAAATCTGGAGATGTGGCTCAGTACTTAAGTGACCCTTAAACATCAATCCATGGTATCAAACAAACAAAATTTTTTAGGAAAGAAGAATTCTATGAACCTTGGGGATGTTCCTTTGACTTTCTTTTCCTGTCCCTAATATTTACACAGTGTTGCTCTGCATTCAGTGAATGTTCCATAAAAGAGAATTTGTAGCTATATGTGAACTTGCTCTGTGACTGTGATTCTCAGAAATATAATCACTGTTATCTACATATACCCATCAAAAGTTTGGCTATTTCTTCCTACCCCTTTCGCACATATGCTTAGGGATGATAGCAGGCATAGATTTTTTTTTCCTAAAAAGGGTTAAATTCTTTCTATAATTTCACTCATTTAGATTTCTGAACATTGTGAGTTCTTTGAAGAATCCTGAAAGACTGATTTTTATAGTAGTTTATATGACTTGCTTTTGTTGTTAGAGAAGAAATGGAAGTCTTTTTCAATGCTTTAATTAGGAACTAACTTTGAATGGAAAAAAAAATAATCCCTTGTTACATGTAGGATGACCTTACTCCACAATACTAGAGGTCCATAATGCAATTCTCCTGTAGGGACTCTCTATAGAGACACCACACATTATAGATGTTGACAATATATCTCTAGTGCAAAGTCATGAATGTCTGTTTTGGGTCATCCCAAGTGGATGTGAGCTGCTTCTCATCCTCATTCTTGATTGTAATTGAAGGACATACTCTTATCAGATCAATCATCTTACTCCATATGTGCCAGAAACTATATCATTTACTCTAAGAAAAGTATCACTTCTGAAATTGGGGTTACTATTTTTTCAAGTTTTCAGAAGTGTACCATTTTTTTCCTATGGTCCATCTGGGACAATAGCAGTGGTTTTATTTAATATTTTAAAGTGGTCCTTGTCTCTACCATTCTACCTAATATGCTTTGGATTTACTATCTTGCATGGTAGGCGCAGTTTCTAATGGCTTTTTTTCCCAAAAGTCAATAAATCAATATAAGGATTCCATCAGCTGCTGAATATTCCCATCTTTTTAAGCACATAGGTATTAGAGAAATCATCCCCGGTTTGTCCATGAACCTGTTGAACCCACTTTCAGCTAGGCTTAGACCACATGGATCTATTTTGCATCCAGTTTTAATACACCTTCTCTGTAACAAGAGGGCTTCACAACATTAAAGCATCTCAGGGACAATCTCTGAGACAAGGTGAATTAGTTATCTATCTCAATGCAAAAATTATCCCAAAAATATTAGAAGACTGAAATAACAAACATTTATTATTTCATATAATTTCTGAGTGTCAAAAATTCAGAAACAGCTTAGCTGTGTGATTCTAAATTAGGACCTTTCATGAGAATGCAGTCAAGATTTGTTGGGCTCGAATCATCCGAAGGTCTGACTGAAGGAGAAGACATTTCTGGATTCATAATGACAGATTCACATGGCTATTGGTAGGAGGCCCCCATTTCTGGTTACATAGACCTCTCTATAGAACCACCTGAGCATTCAAACAACATAGCAGGTAGGTTCCTCCCTAGCAAGAGATCCAAGAGAGACGACAATGTCTTCTACTTCTATACACAAACTATGATTTTTCACTGTATCCTACAGGTTAGAAACAAGTCACTGAGTGTAGGTGAATTGAAAGAGGGAATTTTCCCCAAACTTAGAATAAACTGGATATTGGTGAAGACAACTGATGATGATCAGAGTTCTTAAGAATCAAAGTCCAAACTGAAATGCATTCTGCTGTCATTTATAACAAATTAGGACAAATAAATGAATTAATTAAAAAATAAATACAATTAATTAATTAATTAGGACTGGGGATGTAGGTCAGTGGTAGAGTGCCACTGGGTTTAATCCCCAGTACAAAAAAAAAGAAAGAAAGAAAAATTAGAGTCCTATGGGGCTAGTCCTGAGGCAAAAGAGATAATAAGATATGAACTTGGAGGTCACAGATCTGAGAGGTATCAGAACCAGAGGTTTCTCTATCCCTCTGTCAGTTTCCTAGTGAGTCATCCAATATCTATAGGTTATCCCCAGCTTAGCATTCACTTCATGATTTTCATATGATTAATCACATTATATATTCATATCGCTAATTGTAGGGCTCCTAATTCACAACTGCCTGCATATTACCTACAAAAGACACAATGTTTAAAACTCTGCTAAGTTTCTTTGGACCTCTCGGTGAATACATCTATTGATTATAATCAAGGGAGCATCAACATCCTCTAGAGGAATGACGATCAGAAAGGAAGGGTCATTGTACTTGAGAAAGACCTGGCAGTGATAAAAACCATCCCTGTTATTCACTATCCTGTTATTCTGTTAACTAATATAATTAGTTAATGAAATTCTCCACTTTTCCCATGCTGGAAGATATGTGAAAGTATATCATATGAAGCAAATAAATGTGTTAAGCTTCTAATAATTGATTCCCAGCACTACTGGTAGAGGATATTTTAAATAAATGTGAAGGAATATCTAAGCCTCTGTGATCATAACAGATTTCATGACAATTTCCATGAAGTTGCCACTTCTTACCTGAGTGCCTTGTTTGATTCAAATGCAAGTAATTATATTCTGTCTCAGTCACCTTTTTGAATTTGTAATCTCAGAGGGAAAATGATTTCTCTTTACAATACATTGGTCTATGATTTTGTGTATTTTTAGAGAGTTTCTAATTTTGTCCATCATAAAATTTCACAAAGGTTTGATTTTAACCAAGAAAAAAATATTCTTGGTAATACTTAGGGATGATATTCTATGTCCTGATTTGTCTCATATATCATTAAATCATATTTTATTTACATTCTTTTGATGGGACACTTAATTCATGTTTCCTGAAAACATTCCTGAGAGCAGAACTATTTAGAAAGATGATTTCATGATGTATTTCTAAAGTCAGCTCTACTATTTTGAAAATATAGTAAATATTCCTTTTATGACTCAACTTATTTTTCAGATAGTTTGTGGTAAGAGTGAAAGCATAAGAAAGGGAGAGACTAAAAATATAATATAATAGGACCTGGGCTCTACCCATGAGGATGGGTGTTATGACCAGGAAGAACACTGGCCACAAACCATGAGTTCACCTGTATCTGTGCCAAATGAAAGACCATGAAAACTCCCAATGGGGATCAGTAGGATAAGTTTTAGGAAACAGGAACAATGAGGAAGGCATAGAATATTTTTAAAATATATCTCAACAAAGCTGAAATAACACGGAATTAAAAAGTATCACAATCCGTATTCTCTTGCCAAAATAAGTGAAAGAAACTTAAGATATTAAGATACCTGAATCTTAATGCAGAACATGTTATATACTTACTATAGTAGAAAATAGAAGCCATTTCTATTTCTCTTTAAATTTACATTAAAAGATATTATTTTGCATGCAAGGCATACACTGATGAACTCATGTCTCGTACCAGTAATCATTTCTCTAACAGATAATAGGATTTACATAGAGATGAGTTTCATGTGAAGACTGTTCTTGGCTGACTGATAGAAATAGATAATTTGGAGAAGTCTCCAACTATGCAAAGGAGTCACCACCATGATGAAAGGTACTCATGAAAGCACCTGACACTGCTCGAGATGTGTAGTAATCTAAGAAACTATCCAAATTTTAAAATGGAAAAAATACATATATTCTAAAGTTATTTGAGAAGAGTGAATGCTTTAAGTTTCATTTTGTGCACTGAAATTTTTTTTTAAAATGTATAGAATTTTATAACCCCCATTAAGTAAAACAGTTCTTAAAGTTACAAAGGAAAAGTGAAAAAGAAATAAAAACTGTTCTTTAGTGAACCCTCCCTCTATAGTTTAAATCCTTATGTGAGAAAGTAGCCATAGTTTTTCATTTGTCCTACCAGCATTCCTGATCAGTCTCTAAAATAGAATGTGCTTTGTGTAAAAGAGAATCCCTCTCTGTGAGATCTTGAACAACCCATGTCATAATCAACAGGTTATAGAAGACTGTGTGTATATTCCGAGATAATGGCATATTTCCTTATTTCTTCCTTGTTAACTCTGAAAGCACTATTTGGCATATAAGATTCTTTATAAATAGGAAATTAATATTTACAATTCTCTTGCAACATAGGTGTGTGTCTATCCACAAAGATAGCAATTTTCTTCAGTTGAATCATTGAATTTTTTGTAAAACATATCATTGATGAAAACATAGTGCTATAAATGGCTATTTTCAAGTCCTTTTTGCTAAAACACAATTTTAAAAATACGGGTTTTTTTCACCATGGCCAGAAATATGTTTAAATGCTTAGATATATACATAATTGAAATAAAAACTCTTACCATGAATGAAAACTGACATTCTTTCTTCTGTTGTAGTTGGGTCACTTTCACCTGATATAGTTTATATTTTAATTTTCATCGCTGGTCTAGATTTACTAAATTGATATCACAAGCCATCTGTAGGTTGTATACTTCAATTCAGGAAATGCAAAGAATCTCAAAATATTATCTAGACACCTGCTTCAAATGGGAAGAAAGCCAGGGGCTCTTCTCCAAAGGATAATGAATTCTTTAGGAAAACAAAATCCCCCTTTCTTCTGGGATAACTTTCTAAGCCAAGTGAAATAGAAAACTGTGTCAGGCACAAAGACATGTCCAACTAAAGTGCCTTGAAACAATCCCTAAAGATTGACGGCAAAAGCCCAGAACTTCACACAATTGTGGGAAATCTGTATTACTACACTTGAATTCACCATGCAGTGCTCCTGTATAGCTTCAGGACATGAAGTTATACATTAAATGTGGAAGGACAGAAGGAGCCAGTTGTCTCTTTACCTAGAAAAAGGCTGTGAGGGAAAATAGGGGGACATCTTACAGGCTATGAGATGCCAGTGTGAACCTGATATTGTGGCTTCATTATCAATTCCGTGATATCAATATCAACATCAAATAAGGTGCTAGTCTAAATGATTGACAGAGGCAAGAGTCACACAAAATGGCCCCATGGTACATAAGTCCATCAGGACCTTACTATCTTTCTGCAAAAGTATTTTGGAATATTTTTCTTAGTGCTGAAAAATGGTTAGTATTTCATTTGAATTTCTATTTGCTTTTTTAAAAGTATTCTGCTATCTTCTTATACTACAAGTTCCCAAGCATGATTCCTCTGTTTTATTTAATAAACACAAGTATATGTTCTTATTAATTACAAATTAAAATTTTATGGCCCTTGAAGCCCATCTAAATAAAAAATAAAGAAAGAAAGAAGAGACCACATTTTCTTCTCTAAAAAAAAGCAAAAGCAGCAAAACAGTATATCTAGGATATTTTTCCCCTCATTTACAATATTTTTTTCTGGGAAAAAATATTACTTGTCAGGTCAGTGTAAGGATTTCATGGCATGCCTTATGCAACATGGTCCATTATCTCACATTATGCATTGTCTGACTATGGATTATATTCTAGTAAAAAGGGAGTAGAGGAATTACTTTTTAAAACCACATTATCTTATTCAGGCTTTTGAAGTATTTATGCATATTGAAGAGAGAACTTAGGATCCCAAAAGGTTTAATGCACCCATGTTAAATAAAGAAAAGTCCCTTCTTCCTAGTGGGCTTAATGTGGAGAGAAGAAAGACCAAAAGACAAGAAAAAGAAAGAAAATTCAATAATACACGCTGCACTGAATTTAATACACGTGTCCATTTATTCCAAGCAAACACATTTTGATACACCCTGAAATTTTAAACAACCAAAACATTGATGCAAAAATAGGATCGCCTTATTGCACAAAGTCTTTTGTTCCTTTTGGCATAAAACAAGAAAGTATTTTTCAAAGACATACATAGAAATAAGGTATGAATGTACCTTTCTTCCCAATAAAATGCAAAGACAAATAAATCATTTTGCTATTTTATGCCTTTTTACAGAAACTCTCAACTATAAGTATGATTTATTTTTCATTAAAATTTTTATACATAATGGGGTCACATCTGCTTATAGAACATTTAAAATAATTATTCAAAAAGTAACATATTTATCATATATCATCTCACATCTCATTTTGTATTATATGTTTGAATGAAAGCTATTTGAAATTATAATAGCATTGGGTTTATTTAGGTGTATAAGTACACTTCTAGCAAAAAAGATTGAAGTTAATCTGGACAAGAAAAATACATTTTGATGTAAATTGAATACTAAGTATATATTGTATTGTAAGTTGTATGTAAATACAGTAATACTGTTATTTTTCTTTTTAGCATAAAATAAGCAATTTTTAGCTAAAGATACCATTAGCAATTGTAATATAGCTGAAGTTAAATCTTCTCAATAGTAATATTGAGAGTCTTAGAGTTAGCTGGATATTGAAGGGAAAAAAAAACTTAATTACTTTAGTCTTAAAAGGGACTCTACATCATTTCTCACTAAGACACTTCAAGTCATGTGTGACTTGGTTCCAAATACTATAGATCTATATTATTAATCTTTGAATGCCAAAGAAAAATTAGATATAAAAATCTCCCACTGCAAACCTTTGTCTTTAATCATTAGCAAATATTTATGATACAACCTCAAAAGAAAATCTGAGTTTTCTCTGTGTTGTTATAAGAGTTTCTTAACTTAATCATGGAATTTTTGCTTATTTTCTTAGGCTATTTGAACCACACAGTTTTAGTATCATAAAAAGGCATCCACTGAATGGACAGGAAGCTTTGCTATTCAAGTGCCATTTGCCATAAATGAACTGCGACTGAAGAGCTCTGTTCAGATACTCCCAAGTGGCCTCTGAAAAGGCTTGTATGAGGTATAGTCAAGTCCAAGCCCAGAGGTGTTAGAGCAAAAGCTGTCTTTTGCTGTTTCTCCTGGCTTGACTTCCTGTGGACCAGTGTAAGTGGCTTTTCAGCAGGTTGGAGTGACAGATTTGGAGAAGATGAGGAAAATGATGCACTTGGGAAAGACAGCCTGCTTTGAGTTGAAGCTGTATGGATTCATGAGGTTAGGAAAAAGGACTTCTTCACATAGTCCAGCCAAAAATGCACAGACTTAGAGACCAAAACCCGAGTTAAAATAAATGTTGACTTGCCTACTTTGTTTCCTTTACATATGGATTTCTCTTGGGAGCTGAAGAGGGTTAAGGTGTGTCTGGACTGAATACCATCATAACATTCAGCCCCAAAGTGTACCAGGTGCTGTTGCAGAAGGCCAGAAGACAAAAACCCAGGAACAAGTTATAATGTGGACAGAACCTTGTATTGGAAGTGACTTCCTGCTTTGAAATTTTAAAAATGAAGAGTTTTTGATATTAATAGGATTAGAGATCTAGGTAATTTTGGAATTTTTAATTTTTTAATTTACTTTATTTTATTTTTAGTACCAGGGATTGAATCCAGGGAGCTTAATATTCCCAGCCCCCCTTTTATAATTTTTTTTTTGGACTGGGTCTCACTAAGTTGCTTAGAGTCTAAGTTGCTTAGGGCTTCACTAAGTTGCTTAGAACTTGTGATCTTCCAGCCTCAGCCTCCCAAGTTGCTGGAATTATACCATGCCCAGCAATTCTGGGAGTTTCTATTATAAAACCCACTGAATGACTATCACTTGGAAAGAACAAGAATCTGCCATGGCTAGAACTATGATTTAAGGAAATACAGGGAGCTTATTCTCAAGCATCAGACCAAAGGGAAGCTACTATTTTGGTGGTCTGAGTCCCACATGGAGTCAACAAAACTTCTAAATCACAAATGGGTGTTGAAGGTTGGGATTTTCTAGAGTCAAGGGGTCCTCAAGGTCACCTGGTCAGGGACATGGATATTGACTGATATGGAAATTTTGTTAACATGACTTATTTTGTTTTGGTGTTTCCTACTTAGTGATTTCTTTTTAATCATCACTGAGAAATTTCACGTTTCCCCATGGAAAGTCAGATTCCATTCCAGTTAGGGGGACAAAACATAGCAGAAAAAGAATTGTTATCTAGTTAACATATTTTTTTCACTTATTTAGCTAATATTTATTTAAACCTAATATGAACTAATGTGGTGAAGTTTATTCTTAACCCAAGAGCCTTTAGGATGCCCAAAGGTCAAGGCAACAGCATGAGACTTGGACAGAGGATATTTTGTTTCTGACTTGGCCCTGAGGGGTCAGCTAAGGGAAGCTCTGGGAGCACAATTTTTGGTAGTAGACACTTGACAACAATCTCCTTCAAGTTTTTCAAGTTTCCAAAGGCTTATAGAGAAGTTCAGACAATGCATAATTAGCCTCACTAGAGATTTCTTTCAACTGATATTGGTATTTGGAAGATAGAGTGACCTAAAAAAACTAAATACAGGATACACTCTCTCTTTTTTTCTCTCTCTCTCTGTCTCTATTTTTTTTTCCTGTTCCTCTTGTTTTCTCTATTTCTTCAAATAATAACTAGTGCTCTTCAGCTATCAATTTCAGTCTTGACTTAGATTTTAGTATGTAATGATTTGGTGAAACTTCCTTGCTCCAGAATTATTATTGTATAAGAGGATCAGCATTTAGAGTATAAGTTGTTACTTTTAAATTTGAGGATCTTACATTCTGGGGATATTCAGAGTTAAATCACATAAGTGTTATTCCAATGCTATCATCCTATGTTGTGTTGACATGCTGAAAACTAAAAAAAAAAAAAAAAAAGCAGTTAAAATACACTAAAGGGTGGTTTTGGTAGTTAACTATAGCTATTCGACTAACAATTCCCGAGAACCTTCAATTTATCTGTGACACTGTGGTTTGGCAATTTAGGCAGGGCTAGCTGGAATGGCTTGTTTCTGTTCCATGTGGTGGCAGCTGGGCTTGTTCATGTGAGTGTGGTCAGTTGGCAGGTAGGCCAGAGTTGGGCTGATTCTCAATGGCCTCACTCACATACATGACAGTTGGCTGGAACTGTTAGCAGAGGCAATCAGTTACTTTTTTCACATGACCTCTTCCTATAGCTCATTTAGACTTCCTATCCAGCAGTTGGATTTCAATATAGCCCAGCCCAATGCACAAATGTTCATCAAGCTCCTGCTTTTCTCACATATGCTGATGCTTAAGGGGACAAAGTAAGTTATGAAGACAACCCCAGAGTCAAAATGGAAGGGAGCATACATTAGCATGGATGGTTAGTCAGGACTCATTGGTGCCATTAATATAGCCATATACCCTAGTCGTGATGAGAATGATCCTTCTTTAGTGACAGCAAAGAATCTGTTTTAGTTCTGTGCAAAAATGATGTGGGTTAAACACACAGAGACACACAATATACTCAGTGGCTTAAGTGGCAGAGTTTCATTTCCCTCATCATGAGAGTATGCTGGATTTAGTGATTCACTTCTAACCAATCAAGTATGGCAGAAGTGAAGGTTTGTAGCATACAATATGAGGACATAAAAGACATTTTGGCTTTCTCTTTGGTCTCTACTCTTGAATCACAGCTC
>NW_026000109.1:1425418-1432510 GCF_001458135.2 Marmota marmota marmota | reverse complement strand
TTTGCTGGGCATCAAATAGTTTCTGATAACATAGTTAAGTATTTTCTCTAAAGTTAAACTAAAAACTCAGTGATTATGTATAATTTGTAATTCTGCTATTTAGTAAATTTTCCAATTTCAAGGAACTAGAGAAATATAAATCATATAATATGATCAATGAATTTGTGTGCCAATTGTTCTATATACCATACTAGTTGAGGACATGTCTACCCACAGAGGCAGCTTGGTAAGATCTAGGTTCAGAAAAAAAGCCACTAAAATACACCTTTGTTATGTAAATTAAAATACTAATCGGGTATACACTTGCTCCTGGAGTTTGAAGGAGAAGGATGTAAAAATAACCTTTTGTGAATCAATTGAGATTCTGTTTTCTGACCTCCTTATTATGCAAAGTTTATCAATGAAGACTGGACAAGCATAAGAAACTTAACACCTTTTGGGTAAAAGCTTGAGAAGGCAACCTCTGCTCTTTAAGGCTTTAAATTAAGAAAGCCTGCTGCTGCAGAATAGAGTTGTCCTCTCTATGGCCTGCTGGCAGAAACGTCCTCCAAGATTTGAACCAGGACCTCTTGACTCTAGTGTCAAGTCTTGATCCACTAACCCAGATTTGTACCTAGACCTGAGCATGCACACATGCAAAGAGATATGAAAACTGAAATTTCCTTTATGCTTTAACCATTTATGAAGAGCCTACTCTATTACCAGCAAGTCTCCAGAGGACAATTATACAAGACATTGCACCTGCTCTGAAGCTCATCACAGTGATGGCAGGGTTGGGGGATGTTGGATGTCTACTTTCTTGATGTATCTCAGTAATCCAAAGAAGTAGACATGTTCATAAATTTTCAGATGAAGAAACCTAGGCTATACACAGTCACAGAAGTAAAAAGAAGCTAAAGCTGAGGTTTGGGCCTAGATCTCTCTGATTTTAAACCTTATGCTTTTTCAGAGTTTGAGATTTTACAGTTGTGATTGTTTCAGGAGATCAAAATCTCTAAAAATGCATTCAGATGAATGGAGATCACTGTGGGTAAAGATGAGAACTTTAGAATTGAAGGGACTAAAAACTGATGAAATAGGAGATTAAAAAGTAAACGATGAATATCCAGAAGACAAAGTCAGAAGTTGTCGTGGAAGTCTGATGAGCTGGGACAAATAAGAACTGGTTATTGAAAACACAAGGAAATGTCTGTGTGAGAAAGGGAAGGGGCCCACAACCAGAAAGAATCAATAAAGACAACACAATTGGAAGTGAGTTTCAGGAGTGGATAATGCAAGTGGAGAGAGCAATTTTTTTTTTTTATGTCAAGGTAATAGGCTTCCTAAAGTGTTAAGATTTTCTTGCCATATTACAATTAATTGATACTGAATTAAATGAATTTACAGATTATACTACAACAAATTTCTGCCCTTGGGAAACCAGAATCTATTTGATCTTATAAATTTAAAACTAAAACTATGAAGTTGGAGAATAAGATGTTGGAACTTCCTATCACTGACTTGGAAATTGACTTGGCAAATTTTAAATATTAGATATTAAAATAACAGTGAGGTAGTGTACTGACTGCGACAGGACTGGTGATTGTCTTCCCCACAAATCTGTTATCTCAATTTGCCATGAGTAACAGAACACAGTTTTCTTTAGGTGAAGGATACTAGCCAAGAGAACACATTTTACAGATTTTCCTGTGAAAAGGTACAAAGCTCCAGTGAATGAGATGTCAGCAGAAGACTTATGTGAGACTTATGCGAAGGGGTAGGTTGCATCCAAGATCTAAGGATGGCAAGATGAGAAGAGACTGATACCTGATGGTCCTGCAATCACCAAAACACCAAAGTCTGTCTACCTCTAGGCACCTCCAGGAGTGGGATAACCCTCTCCTTACATATTGACCTATTACTTTGGGGTGTTCCCAGTGTATGTGATCAAATCTGATCTAACCAATACAGGATGAATTATATTGAGTAACATTGTCTTAGGATGTTATTAAATGCTAGATAATCTTGAATTAAATTGAACAGTGATAAAGAGATAATTTAAAATTTATATGTGGAGTTTATGGCTAAATTTGGCCCATGTATTTGAAAACTGATCTAGGAAGAATGAATCAGGATTAAGTGAATAGATAAAAAGTATCTTGAATTTCTCTCAGATTTCCAGGACTTCATAGAAAGACAACAATAAAGTGATCGGATAACTTCTATAAATAACTAGTGTTCTGTGTTAAAAATAGAAATGTTCAAATGCACCAGAAATATAGGAATTCATTTTAATCCCCCATTTTTCACTTAAGCCCCTGTACTTTTCTATTAAATTATAATCTTAAGAAAAAATATGTGATTTCTAAAAGTTATACAAGTCTTAAGTATCTATCTCATAATAATCCGTTATGTATAAAATTAATAATAAAAGAAGAAATAGATCATAGAAAGGTCATGCATATATGCTTACTTGAAAACCTTTCTAATATTTTGCTATTATTTGGCTTCCTCACCTGCATGGGTAAGTCCAGAAAAGATATTAGGAGACTGATCAAAGGACAAGATGCTTTTCAATGGAAGGAGAGGAGGAAAGAAGGGGCATGGAACATTATTAAGTAATGTTATATACATTATATACTTTAAAAAATCTTCTGGGTAATTGAGAAAATGAAAAGAAAATTTTAAACAGTGATAAAATATAGATAATTCCTGTTTCTATCAGGTTGCAGAAAAGGGAATGCCAAGTAGCAACTTTTTTGGCTTCAAAAAAGAACAAATTCATATGAAGTGCCACATAAATCCAAAAGTATCATTTACACAAATTTTATCTTATTTAAATTTATAATTGGTTAATTTATCTAATCCCACAACTTTGATCATATATGTATTTACAAATGAACCACATATGTCCATCTCCTGGCCTCAATTCTGCCCTGAATTCTAGACCAGAATGCCATTATCCTCATGTGGATGTGAAATAGGTATCAGTTAAACATAACAAAGGCTTTCAATATGAGAAAGAAATATCGTCCCCTGCCCTGCTCCCAACCAACATGCTCTCTGTCTTGGTAATGTCACTACCATCCTCTTGACCTCCCATTCTCTCCAACAACCTTAGTCTTACTTCTGCAAGATAAATAAAAATGCATCTCCTCCTTTCTGTTGTCTTTACCAGTAAATTAGCGATCGCCACTCCCACCTCCCCCTGTCCATTGGACATCCTTTTAACTGGTCTCCATCTTTCCTTTCTCTTTTCCTTTGAACTGAAGATGATTTATTTTATGTAACTCAGATTGGATCGTACTTGACCTTTCCCTCTTTATAATTCTTCAATAACAATCAGTCCCTAACCACCTTTATATTTTCATCTCCTGTCATTACTTTCCCATGACCTTACATCCTGGTGACATGAAGCAATTCACATTTCTTCAAATAAGATATGCACTTGGGGCTTTATGACTAGCCTGGTGCTGTGATGAGATGCGCTCTTTACTCTCCCTGTCTGCCTGTTCATATGAGCCACATGTGTACCTCTGTGGCACTTTCAGTGGCCTGTCCTGTCAATATGAGTTGTCCTGTCTCTCCCTTGTATTCTCAAAACATTTGACACACACCTCTATTAAAACACTTACCTCTTGTGCACTTAATATTTTACTTCTCATTCTAGCACTACTAGTCTATGAGTTATTTGAGAGACCATGTTTCCTGTTTTTATATCTGCAGTATACAACAAACTCACTGCCTTATATAGAGTAGCTGCTTGAATCGTTGGAAGTAATATAAAACATACTGACATGTTACTAAAATCATGATTTTTGTATTATAGATTTTTCTTTTTCCTTGGAAAAAAAATTACCCGTATCTTTAATTTTATCTTCAAAAGGTAATGACTTGAAATGAGTAAGGAATCTAACCTAGGAGATACTAGTCCCAAGACTGTGTTTACACAGCACATTTTAAGTGTGCCATAGTGCTTAATAATTGCCCTAATTATTTATTAAAATTTAATTATTTTCCAGTTAATTAAAATTGTCTTTGGTAAAGTGATCCAATTTTGGCAGAGAAGCAGCTTTTTAATGCGCATGTGTGTTGCTGAAGGCTGATTGGATACAATTTTTATAGCCATAGAGTTTTGTCAGTTTCTCTCTTTACTTAAATACATAGCAACATTACTTCTCTAAAATAAGAATGCTCTCCCAAATAAGCAATGAGACCTAATCTATTGTCATTTAAATGGAAAATCTTAAATAGAAAGTTGTCATTTTTTCCCTTTTTATAGCTACACACTTATAGATTACAAGTACCCTTTAAAAAAAACAAAAATTTAAATATTAAAAGAATCTACCACATGGTTTGTGCTCTTCCTAAATAATTTATCCTACTATGAGTTAGTGATCTGAAATTATTCCAACAACAACAAAAACACATCATCCATAGGACTTCAGACATTGCCATCTCAGAAATGTACCAATTTCAGGAAACATTTGCCTTCCTCTATGTTTTTGGACACAAGTGCTATTTTTGGAGTACGAAAGCAGAGGCAGTCACATTTTATATATGTTCAGAGTCTCTGGAACTTCTGATATGATTCTGGATGTTCAATCACAAAAATATCACACTCCAATAGGAGTCAACCCGCCCAACACACCCTTCAGTCAGGAGCTTCCTCTGGACATGCAAATTAAAATGGCCTTGGAACTTGATTACAACTTTTTAAAAAGGGAATCCATGACTTTTCTTTTTGAACTTAAAAAAATTATTTTAAACATACCAAAGAAATAGCAAAATAAAAAAATAACAAGTTTTCATACACCCATCACCTAGATTTGACAGGTGCTAATGCTTTGTCTCAATTTACTTCAGATTTTAAGATATAAAAGTGTATTAACATATTTTAAATCTTGCTTCTAATCCTTGCTTCCTCTCTCTCCTCTAAGTAATAATACACAAAATAGTATGTCTTATTTATGGAGGCATCTAAATGTAATAAAAATGTATAAAGAACTTTAGGGATTTTACAATTACAAAAAGAATGGATTAATTCAAAATTTGTGAAACTAGAGAGTATAGAGCAGGAGTTGGCAAACTTTTACTGTGAAGGGTGAGATAGCAAATATTTGAGTTCTCTGTTTCAACTCTGCTTTTGAGTGTGATAACAACAGACAATACACAAATAAATGAGCGTGGCCAAGTCCCCATATTGCCTTGTTTATAAAACTGATGGCAGACTGATTTGGCCAGCAGGCTGTAGTCTACTGACTTCTGCAGTAGACAGTTTTCATTGAACTATTTAATTTCACTGACCAGTTACCTAAAACAAAGGTATATATAGAAAAAGCTATAAATAATAGGCATCGTGTTTTTTTATGGTAACTCTCTGGAAGAGATCAAAATTGTCCCCAGTATCTACTGTCTCCTTCTTTTATAATTGTATAATTTAAAACACATGGTGGTATGGAATAAAGAATAATTTCCCCGTACTCCTTTGCAGGTAGATAAGACCAGATAACTGAGTTTTGGCCAGTGAGCTATAACTTCAACAGCTACAATAGTCATATGGTCACTGGGAACCTTCCTAAAAATATATATTTTTTAAAAAAGTGCTAATAGGCACACTCTCTAATGTTTTTCCTTTGCTTCCTATATCCTGCAGCTTGAAATGTGGTTCAATTCACTAGAACTCTATTTCAGCTCTTAAGGACACGGCCCTCACCCTAGGAATGAAGGAGCAGTGAGCTGAAAGGAGCTCAGATTATGGGAATTTAATATAGTCAGGCCCTCTTGGCAATATTATTCCTCAAGTGCCTGCCCATCACCATATGCTTTTTGAAGGGAAAAATAAACTTTAATAATCTTAATCCATGGTCATTTGGAGTTCTTCTGTTATTTGCAGTCAGACTTGACTCATGTTGATGTATCTTTCAGGTGTTACTCAGTGGACAACAGGCAAAACCCTCAGGCCCAACCAACACAAGCATTCTGGTCTAACAGAGTTTCCTACTTCCTCATCCCCAATTCTGCATTCTTACTCCTCTTCATGATGGAACTTTCTGGAAAACTAACCATTATTTATTTAAGTTAGGAATTTATACAAAATGGAAAGAAAAAACAATGTCCTGTCTATAACAGTTCAAAGCAAAGTCCTAAAGTGCTACAGAGAGATTTCATTGCTTGTATTTCCCTGATTCCAACTAATAATTATACCTACAAGCAGATTCATGCAAATACTGAAAATGTTTGTGTTTTGCTCAGTGCTGGTGCCTGTGCCCCTGGAGAATAGACCCTTTTGCTGCACTGCCAAATGTCGCCTCCACACAGGTGTCTCTGCAATGGTGGCTGCAGTTGTTATTTGTGCTGCTATGGTTGCAGATGGAAGAAGAGATTCCAGAGCAAGCAAATCTGAAAAGAGCTACCTTAATGCATGGAAACCATATTTCCATCCTTCTTTAATTTCTTATAAAAAAAAAAACCCTTGGATATAACATTCTGGGTTTAGAGTAATTCATTTCATATCTGTTTTTATGTAAAGCACTTTATTCATGAGATCTAGCAAGATGACTGTAAGAGTCGAGTTGTAGAGGGAATTACAATCCCAATTTAAATGTAAGTTTTTTAAGAAAGAGAGAAAGAAAAGCTGATATAATTAATATTTCTAACATGGAACTACCGGGGACAAACGATCCAGAATGTTAATGGTGCTTATCTCTGACTGGTAAAGTTATAAATGACTCATTGCTTTTTATTTTCCAAATATCCTCCACAAACCTTTGCTACTTTTGAAAACAGGAAAAAAAATAATGATAACTCAAGTTCCTGAAATACTTGATTAAATGAAGAAAACCCATGAGAATGAAAAATATTAGAAAAATCGTCATGGCATAGAAACTAAGAGCAAATACTAAACCAACAACTCTCATTTATCTGCATCACAGGAAGGCAACAAGGCATATAGCTGCTTCAAGGAGCAAATAAGCAAATGGTCCATTTCACTTTGGTTGGTTTTGGAACACCTGTGCAATTAACCTTCTGGACACTTCTTTGAGCATTTCAACCTCAGTTTCCTCCTCTGTGAAACTGAACCTAGCTCTCAGAGCTGCTGAGAAAACTGAG